>NC_090656.1:233089521-233281712 GCF_040937935.1 Hyperolius riggenbachi | reverse complement strand
GCCTTGCATGAGGACAAGAAGCGTGCGGATAGCATGCATTTTGCCGCCATGCAGTCATAAATGTAATAAAGATAAGAGGTTCCATAAACAGGGACCAGCAACACTAACCCAGCAGCAGCATACGTGATGGAACAGGAGGAGGCGCAGGAGGAGAAGGCCACGCTTTGAGACACAAAAACCCAGGCCTTGCATGAGGACAAGAAGCGTGCGGATAGCATGCATTTTGCCGCCATGCAGTCATAAATGTAATAAAGATAAGAGGTTCCATATACAGGGACCGGCAACGCTAACCCAGCAGCAGCACACGTGATGGAACAGGAGGAGGCGCAGGAGGAGAAGGCCACGCTTTCAGACACAACAACTCAGGCCTTGCATGAGGACAAGAAGCGTGCGGATAGCATGCATTTTTCCGCCATGCAGTCATAAATGTAATAAAGATAAGAGGTTCCATAAACAGGGACCGGCAACGCTTAACCCAGCAGCAGCACACGTGATGGAACAGGAGGAGGCGCAGGAGGAGAAGGCCACGCTTTCAGACACAACAACCCAGGCCTTGCATGAGGACAAAAAGCGTGCGGATAGCATGCTTTTTACCGCCATGCAGTCATAAACACAGTAAACACAATGCTATATAGTGTGGGTGAGCGGTGTACTACTGTTCCCAGCAGCGACACAGAGCAAAATGCTATACAGGGTGAGCAGTGTACTACTGTTCCCAGCAGACACACAGAGTGGCAGTAAACACAATTCTATATAGTGTGCGTGAGCGGTGTACTACTGTTCCCAGCAGACACACAGAGTGGCAGTAAACACAATGCTATATAGTGTGGGTGAGCGGTGTACTACTATTCCCAGCAGCGACACAAAGCACAATGCTATACAGGGTGAGTGGTGTACTACTGTTCCCAGAAGACACACAGAGTGGCAGTAAACACAATGCTATATAGTGTGGGTGAGCGGTGTACTACTGTTCCCAGCAGCGACACAGAGCACAATGCTATACAGGGTGAGCGGTGTACTACTGTTCCTAGCAGAGACACAGAGTGGCAGTAAACACAATGCTATATAGTGTGGGTGAGTGGTGTACTACTATTCCCAGCAGCGACACAATGACCGGGGGACCCTGGCTAGCCTGGCTGGAGAGAGAAATACCCTGCCTGCCTACCCAAAGCTAAACCCACAGACAAATGGCGGAGAAATAACGTGGATCGGGTATTTATTTACCCGAACCATGTGACCCGTTCGGCCAATCAGAGCGCGTTCGGGTCCGAACCACGTGACCCGTTCGGCCAATCACAGCGCTAGCCAAACGTTCGGGTAACGTTCGGCCATGCGCTCTTAGTTCGAACTCGAACATCACCCGAACAGGGTGATGTTCTGCAGAACCCGAACAGTGGCGAACACTGTTCGCCCAACACTAGCGTGTACATGCCTGCCTAATTTTTCTGGCTGCACTGCAGCTGCAACAACAAAACAAAAGGCATGTACATGTGCCAATTCCCCTTCGTGATCATTACCTTGCCGTGGTGAAGGGGCTTGCGTATCACAATGAAGCAATGACTGCCGGCTATATGAGTGTCTCAGGGGGGGGGGGTGCACATCGAAGATAATAAGGTTGTTGCTTCATTGTGGACAGACCACATTTGATCAGCTGGACAGTAACTGCTGTTCTATCATTGAGCTACCACAACCCGGCGACCATATGGGCTTGAAAACTGACACGGCCTGCACTCTCGCTATGGTGCGCACCAGTCCAGCACGGCTGTCACTATACAAACAGCTGTTTGCGGTGCGTTACACAGTGAGTTTGGTGTGTCAGTGTGAAGCAGTACTCTAATTACACTCCCTGATTGATGTATACACATGCAAGATGTTTGAAAGCACTTTAGGCCTGCAATTTAGCATTCAATGTGATTTCTGCCCTTAACGCTGCTTTGCGTCACATCCAGATTTTTCCCTGGGACTTTGGCCATGTATCCCACTCCGCCATGCCCTCCTCCAGGTGTTAGACCCCTTGAAACATCTTTTCCATCACTTTTGTGGCCAGCATAAATGTTTCTAGTTTTCAAAGTTCACCTCCCTATTGAAGTCTATTGCGGCTCACGAAATTTCGCGCGAACCGTACTTTCACGGAAGTTCGCGAACACGGTTCGGGCCATCTCTATGAAAGTGCAGTGGAGTAGCTAAGGAGCTATGCGCTCCAGTGCAAGTTTTACATTGGGTCCCCAAAGCACTCTATAAATAACAATTGATACAGCCCACCGCAACCTGCCAAGGACAACACAGTGTCAGAGGTGCAAGAAGGGGATGGGGTACAGCTTGTTAATGATTATTATCACCCAAAACATCTATAGAAGTGATCATTACAAGCACATGACCAGTAAAGTGCTAATACTGCAGTTGAGGGAGGGCCCTACGGCCCCCCTCTGGCCCAAGGACTCCGGGGCGGTTGAGACATCTGCACCCCCTAATGCTACGCCACTGGGAAAGTGGAAGAAAAGTTGTGGACAGGAGGACTGCTCCATACGGAGCAACTGGGCAAGAAGAGCGAGATCTCTTAAGAGCAATCTTCAGGCTTGGTGCAGATCAAGAAACATGCAGTCAGCTATGATTCCAGGTAACCCGTTAATTGTGTATTTCAACCATCCCGTCAATTTTCCAACTACTCCGGTCTGATGAAAGATGCTGTTTACTTTGTAGTTCCTCGTTCTTAATCCATATCATCAATCTAACGGCATTCCATAGACTTGTCTTGAGTCTAGGAGAACTTAGGTCAAGAGAAGCTTGATGGAGTCACTAATAAGATTTACACCCTCTGACAGAACGCCATGCAGCAAGAGTAATTACGCAGAGAACCACAATTCGCCGTCGCAAGACACAAAGATGAAGAACCACAAAGCAAAGTTTGTGGAGAGCAAATCTTTTCTCTTTCATCTTAGTGGTGAAACGCATTGCCGTGTGTGATTGGGCCCCAAGGCAAAGTCATTAATAAGATCTCCATCTCAAAGGTAGTCCCTCCCGAGGGACTTGAAGCATTCTAAAACACCATAAGATGGCACTAATTGCATTAATAACTAGAAAAATGCTGGTTAGCTCAGTCAAGCTGATTCCCCTCCTGTGATTTCTATTTGACTGGTACAGTTGTCACATGCGAAGATTCTGATGGTGGTACCAACAGGTCATAACTGTATTCTGTAAGGTCTTGGGCCTCCAGCCCATTAAAGGGACACTTAAGTCAAACAAAAAAAATAAGTTTTACTCACCTAGGGCTTCCAATAGCCCCCTGCAGCTGTCCGGTGCCCTCACCATCTCCCTCCGATCCTCCTGGCCCCGCCGGCAGCCACTTCCTGTTTCGGTGACAGGAGCTGACAGGCTGGGGACGCAAGTGATTCTTCGTGTTCCCAGACACATTAGCACCCTCTATGCTGCTATATGGTATATGATATATGCTATAGCAGCATAGATGGCGCTATTGTGGCCAGGAACGGAAGAATCACTCGCGTCCCCAGCGTGTCAGCTCCTGTCACCGAAACAGGAAGTGGCTGCCGGCGGGGCCAGGAGGATTGGAGGGAGATGGCCAGGGCACAGGACAGCTGCAGTGGGCTATTGGAAGCCCCAGGTGAGTAAAACTCATTTTTTTTGTTTGACTTAAGTGTCCCTTTAAGCGACTTAAGATAGATTCGCTATCTAGTTTTCCGTCCACTCTGATATGTATTCCATGGTGGGTGCCCTTATTGCTTGTGTCAGATACACAACCATCCACAATTTGCGTAGGGATTACAGAATGAGAGTTTCCCTACTGAGGATCTTGGGCTCACTTTCAAATAGATACTGTATGTGGAACTAATCATCTCTATTTAATTGAAGGTTTTACGTGCGTTCACTGGTTAAAATATGTTCATAATAGGTTTTGCTTAGAATTCATGTCCTTTAAGCATACTCAGTAGCCATTTTTTCACTATTTGGGAAAAAAAAGTTCACACATTTTGGGCAGCATGGTAGCCTAGTGGTTAGCAATCTCACCTTGCAGTGCTGGGTCCCCGCCCCGGTTCAAATCCCAACCAGGGCACTATCTGCAAGGTATTTGTATGTTCTCCCAGTGTCTGTGCGGACCTCCTCCGGGCACTCTGGTTTCCTCTCACATCCTAAAACCATACAGATAAGTTAATTGGCTTCCCCTACATTGGCCCTAGAATATGATACATACACTACACGATATAGACATGTGACTATAGTAGGGATTAGATTGTGAGTACTAGTGCTGCGGAAGATGTGAGCGCTATGTAAATAATAAATAATAATACTTTTTGTGAAAGTAATTTTGAGCATCATTCGGGCTTTAGATGTTGAAATTGTGAAATTCTCATGCAAAATTTTGAATACAGAATTCCATGAAACCTGTGCACTCGTCCCTAGATACAGTGGGATGCGAATGTTTGGGCAACCATTCTTAATTGTCATGTATCATATAGGAGACACACACAGTGATATTTGAGAAGTGAAATTAAGTTTATTGGATTTACAGAAAGTGCACAATAATTGTTCAAATATAATTAGGCAGATGTAGGTGAACAATCTTTGTCTTCAGGTCATTTGTGAGTTGTTTTGAGACCCCCATGTTGCTACTCTTCAGAGAAAATTAAAAGAGGATGGAAACTTACAATTGACCCCCTTAAATACTCTTTCTCATAATTAGATTCACCTGTGTATGTAGGTCAGGGGTCACTGAGCTTACCGAGCCAATTTGTGTTCCAATAATTAGTTCTAAAGGTTTTGGAATCAATAAAATGACAATAGTGCCCACATTTATGCACCTTCCTAATTTTATTTAAACAATTAACAACACTTTCTGTAAATCCAATAAACTTCATTTCACTTCTCAAATATCACTGTGTGTGTCTCCTATATGATATATTTAACTGACATTTTTTTATCGTAACAACCAAGGATTTATACAGGAAAATCATGACGATTAACAAGGTTGCCCAAACATTTGCATCCCACTGTATGATGGCTAAGTGACATGTTGGTATGGTTGCTCAGTGACATAGGAGTTGATGCAGACAGCGCACAGCAATATAACCTTTACTAGCAATATTATCGTACTTTGGGGCATCAACCCCCAAGTGACTCAATGTTACTGTGGAACGGTGGCTAAGTGAAGTGGTGGCCTAATGTCCAAGTGACAAGGTGGCCTGGTGGCTAAGTGACAAATGGCTGGCTCTTCTACCTTGCAACACTACAGTTCCGAGTGTAAATCTTAGCCAGTACTAGAAATCTGCAGGTTTTATTCCCACACAACAATTCTCATTTGACCCATGTATAAGTGTTACACAGTTACGTAGTTAGTTTGGTTGAAAAAGACATTTGTTTATCAAGTCCAACCAGAAAATAAATAAAATAATTAAGTACCTTTCTCTCCTGCATCATCACATATTCAATTAACCTTTTGGGGACCACGGACGTTGAATCAACGTCAAGCAGGTGGTGCTACCGTTCTGACCGGATGTTGATTCAATGTCCGCACTAAATAACCATCCCGACGCGATCGTGCGCACCGGCGAGGGGGGATTATGCTGTCATATGACAGCTGGCATCTCCCCTCAGTGATCAGCAGCCATCCCGTATGGCTGCTGATCACGTGATCACTACGATCGCCGTCGGATTGTAGTGATCACTTTGACAGCGGCGGTGGCAGGGAGGAAAAGAAGAGGATCCACTCACCTCCCTGCTGTTCCAGCGATGATCGGCGCCCCCCTCTGCTCTGGCCGGCATCTCTGCTCCGTCTGAGGTCGGCTTGATGACGTCATCAAGCTGCGACCCGACCTGAGCGTCATTTGGAGCGGAGATGCCGGCTGGAGAAGAAGGGGGCTACTGCGGCTCATCGCTGGAGCCTGGAAGGTGAGTGATGGCTGCTGGCGTAAGGGGGGACACTTGCCACCAGGCACGTGCAGAGGGGGGGGGGGGGGGGTCCATCTGAAAATGGCGCAGGGAGAAAAATGGTGCACCGTTCTGCAGATAAATGTATCATAAAACTCTATTTACCGTTTTAACGTAAATACAATAAAACGGTAACTTTCGTTTTATGATACATTGATTGCAGGGCGGTGCGCCATGAAAAACATGCAGGGAGTGCTAGTATAGGCAGCAGGGGTCGGGGGGGAGAGAGGCAGCGGGGGTCGGGGGGGGAGAGAGGCAGCGGGGGTCTGGGGGGGGGGGGGGAGAGAGCCAGCGGGACACTGGAGGGCATAGGCATCGGGAGGATGTGCATACGTTACCTTGTCCTGGGCTGCCGATTGCTCCTTCCCTCCGCTCCTTTACTTCTTACATTAGTTTGCTGTAGTCCTGCAGCCGGCCAATCACCATGTGGTTTCAGTCTCCGCATGGTGATTGGCCGGTGCTGCAGGACTACAGCAAACTAATGGAAGAAGTGAAGGAGCGATCGGTAGCCCAGGACAAGGTAACGTATGCCTCTGCACATCCTCCCGCGATGCCTATGCCCTCCAGTGTCCCGCTGCCTCTCCCCCCCCCCCCCCTGACGCCCGCTGCCCTCTGTATTTTGTGAACACTTATAACGCTATTTAGCGTTATAAGTGTAAGGCACACTGCCTGCGCCATTTTTTAACACTTATAACGCTAAATAGCGTTATATAATGTAAGTCTATGGGGCGCCCTTTTAATTCCCCTGGCGCTGTGCGCCATTTTTAACTGTCATGCGTGCAGAGGGGGGTGCTCTGGGTGCCCAGGCACCCCCTTTTTTAAAATCTTCAATAAAGGCCCCTCTAACCGCGCAAAATAAGCCCCGTCCACCCGCGGGAAGCCACGCCCTCACCTCAGCCACTTTGAAGTGAAGGGGCCCAGACAGGAATCCTAGTGTGGCTATTCTATCAGCTGTGTGGGAGCAAGTAAGATGGTGTCTCCCTAACAGCTGAACAACTATGGCCCTCCCCCAGCACCCACAGAGACCTCTCCCTCCACCCTGCACCCACAGTGACCTCTCCCTCCCCAGCTCTTGCAGTGATCCTGCCTACCCCAGCACCCACACTAACCTCTTCCTCCCCCAGCAGCCTTAGCCATTTCCCCCAGCACCCACACTGAACTATCCCTCCTCCCCAGCACCCACTGTGATCTTTCTCTCCCCCAGCAGCTGCCCTCCTGTCCCCTGCAGCACCCACAGGGACCTCCCATCCCACAAGCAGCACAGTGACCTTTACCACCCCCAGCACCCACATTGACCTCTCCCAACACCCAGCATCCACGATGACTTCTCCCTTCTCCAGTAACCACACTCCACCCACAGTGACCTCCCCTTCCTCCAGCACCCACAATGACCTCTACCCCCCGAAGACCCACAGGGACCTTCCCTCAACCACCCACTGTGACCTCCTTTTCCTCCAGCACCCATACTGACCTCTACCTTCCACAGCATGCACAGTTACTTTTCCCTCCCCAGCACCCACAGTGACCTACCCTTCCCCCGGCACCCACACTGACCTCTACTTCCCCCAGTAGCAACTATGCCATACATAGCAGCACCCACAGTGACCTCCCACCCCCTGCACCCACAGCAATCCCACCAATATTCAGCACCCACACTACACTTAGCCAGTAACCCCCACTATAGCAAACACCCAGTACTTTCACCAAGCACCTACATGATATTCAGTCTAGCTACACACACGCGCTGAACCCAATACTCACATCTGGCCTCCATATGGCACTTAGTACTTACATCAAAGAGCCACATAACACCCTGTACCTGCACCCCTTCACTATATAGCTGGCACACAGTACTCACACCCACATGGCACAGTGCTTGCACCCAACCCCGAAATGGCACCCACTACTCAGACCTGCACAAAACAGCCACATAACCAGTACTAACACCCGAAGTACCTGCAATCAAAAGCCACATGACACACAATGCCCACCCATAGCTAGCACCCAGGGCAGGCATGACACCAAGTATTTGCACCTATGTGATACCCAGTACCTGCACCCAACACCCACATGTTTCATCTGCAGTAGTTCCAGTTGCACTAAGCCTCCACTTGGTGCCCAGGACCCACACTAAACACTCACATGACATCCAGTACATGCACCCAGAACTCACAAGGGACTAATTACCTGCATTCAACACCCACATGATGCTTGATACCCACTGATACAGCCAGAATCCACATGACACCCTGTGCCAGCACCCAGAACCCACATGGCACCCAGCATCTGCCTTTAGCGCCCACATGACAACAAAGAGCCCACTATCCGCCACCCATCATCCATATGGCACCATGTACTCACTCCCAGTACCCACTTGGAACTCATTACTTGCGCCTAGGACCCATATGACACCCTATACCCCCCATAATCAATACCCACATGGCACAGTACTCACACTGCACCAAGTTCCCAAGCCATTACATGCTATGGGTATGTATAGTACCCATCCATGGCCAGCATCCAGTACCCACCCTTGTACGATCCCATATGAGACTCAGTACTCTCCCATGGCACACATCCAGACCACACATGGCACTCACTACTCATGTCCTACCCACTGCACCTATATGCACCCAGTACCCACTCATGGCCTGTACCCAGCACTCACATGGCTCCCTGTACCAATTAGCACTCGCATCGGTACCCACTATTGTTTATCACTATTTGCTTCTCATTCAGCACCCAATACTGCTTAGCACCCACTGCAAATAAACACCCAATGCAAACTTGATCTTGGTACCCACAGCAGCTTGACACAGACTGTACTTTGGAACCTCAGCACCCACTGAAACTTAGCACAAACTGGACCTTTGCATCTTACTACCCCCCTGCATCTGGGCACCCACTGCACATTGGCACTTACTGTAGTTTTGCACCTACAAATGCTTAGCAACCATGGCACCCTGCTTGTCCCCAGCAGCACCCATAGGGACCTCCCTCAGCACCTAAACTGATCTCCCCCCAGCACTCCCAATTACTTCCCCTTCCTGCAGCACCCACACTGATGTCCTCTGATCTCTACTTATCCCAACTTCCACCCCCCCCCCCCCCCCAATAGCCATAGCTGGCACCCAGTACTCACATGACACCAAGCACCTGCACCCAGGCCTAACATTGCACCCTATACTCACACCTGCATACAGCCTCAACATGGCACCCACTATCTGCACCAAGCACCCACTTAACCAGTACCCACACCCAAAGTACTTGCATTTAAAACCCATGTGCCACCCAATGTCCACCCATAGCTAGCACCTAGTACAGGCATGGCACCCATGTCACACCCAGTACCTGCACCCAGCACCCACATGACCTTCAGTACACGCACCCGGATCTCACATGGTACTAAGTACTTGCAATCAACACCCGCATGGCACTCGACACATTCAGCACCCACATGACAACCAATACCCCCCCTAGCCAGAAACAAGGAGGAGGGACCATGCGGCCACCAATGACAGGACTGACTGACTCCACACCATTGAATGCAGCCAGCGCTTCTGTGACTAAATGTGTGTGTCAAGCGGAGGGGCTCAAGGGTATGGTTTGGGACAGTTTGAGAGCCGGGGATTGGTGGGGTGGGGAAGGTCACATGTCAATGCAGGGAAAGAGGGCTGTGGGGGGAGGTCCCCCACCACTTGTAGGTACTATTGTGCATTTTGAGGGGCGAGGCCCCTTTTTTAAATTTGAGCACCCCCCCCCCCCACTTAAGGACCTTCTGCACAGCCCTGCTTGCCACCATGGGGGGGGGGGGGGGGGGGACACTGCCCAGCCAGCCACAGACGGGATCCGGCCGTCCGACCACTCCAAACGCGTGCACCCCCCTCCACCGCAAAATGCCTGGTCCTTAAGGGGGTTCGGCGGCCGGTCCAGAAGTGGTTACATTCAAGCTCTTTATTGTCATTGTCTAACACAACCATATTGCTTTTCATGGCAGACACACAGTACATATAGGGAACATAGTCATAGTAAGAAATGTAGAAACAGAGAAGAATTATACAAGTACACCAGGTATTACAAATATTTAAACAATTTGTACTCAGTGTTATTATTTCATAGAAGAATCAACGTTTATCAAGTTTATGGCAGATGGGAAAAAGCTGGTTTTCAGTCTGTTTGTTTGTATGCAGATTGATCTATAACGTCTCCCTGATGGAAGGAGCACACACAAGGTGTTTCCAGGGTGAGTATTGTCCTTGATAATGTTTTTGGCCCTTCTCACCCAGCGAGTATTATACAAGAGTCCCAGTGATGGTAGTTCAGTGCTGATAAGGACTTCTGCTGTTTTAACAATTCCCTGCAGGGCTTCTCTAGTAGCCTTGGTGCAGCTGTTGTACCAGGCCGGCATGCCATTGGTCAAGACGCTTCACATATCCAATCCATAGGAAGGCAAAAAAAACCCTTACAAGGTTTGGGCAAATTTACCTTTAAGGGGAAAAATTTACTTCCCGACTCCAGGTGGCAGTCAGATAAAATCACTGGATTAACATTGCATAGCCGTAGATGTCTTTCATTGCAAGGAAAAAGCATGCAAATTGCAAACCTCATTTAAATGCAGATGTGAAATTTGCCATAACTACTTACTGAGGTAGAAGCCCTTCCTCCATAAGGAAAGCATGTACCCATTTGCGTTGTACAAGCCTGGGGACAAAAAGTTCATTTGCCAAGCTCTTGTATTGCCATCTGATATATTTATACATGTTCATCAGTTCAACCCTCAGTCGTATTTTTTTCCAGGCTAAATAAGCCCAGTTTAGTTTTTCTAACCTTTCTTGGTAAGTGAGAGCTTCCATCCCTCAGATTCATTTAGTTTAAATCCCTACACAATTTGGGCCCTGGATACATGAAGGACTTGTTTAAACTGCATCACACCTCTCGTAACCTCAGATCAGCAGGATCCAGAAACTTGGTCAATCCAAGAGTGCACCTCAAAACCTGGAGCCAGAGCTTTCTGTCATGCTGCCACTACCCTTTGGAATTCCCCACCACAACCAGTAAAGCAGCCCCTTCCCTGGAGTTATTCAAATCCAGACTAAAAAGCCACCTGTTTAGCCTGGTATTTGCAGACTCATAGAATCCTTCCTCTGTACTAAAAGTTACCAATCAACCAATTACTGGTCTGAGCCATGCATATGTGCTTTGAGTCCTATGGGAGAAAAGCGCCTTACAAATGTTATTCGTTGTTGTTGTTGTTGTTATTTTTATACCCGTTCTAGAAGGTCAATGTCCTTCCTGTAGTGATAATCATTGGCCACCAATGATGAGTGAAAATGCTGATATTTTTTTCGCATTCATTTTCTCAAAAAAATGTTAAATTCGGCTTTTGAGCAAAAATGCCACTGAAAATAATTTTGTAATACGTTTGTGATTTTTTGTTGTTGTTGCCATTTTAGCAAAATTTCCACACCAAAAATATACTATGAAATAACTTTTTTTTTGCATTTTCGCAAATTTTCAACATATTGCAAAAATACAATGTATGCAACACAATGTAAAATTTTCTCGAAACAGAAAATGCTATTTTCCATGCGAAAATTACTTTGGTGAAAATTTGAGAGCAACACTGTTGGTCATCTACTAGCAATACCATCTCTTTAAATTCCAGCTGGATCACTTATATTCTCTCATTTCAGGAGAGATGTGGTAATCACCTGATGGAGAGGTAGATCTGTGGAATTCCGAAGAGATACCATTGAGATACGTGAGCAGCTGATTGCCAAGCAATCATTCCAACACCCCCTAAATGAAGGTGAAACCTCCTTAACTGATCCTGGACATCCTCTGTAACACGCCTGGCATTGCTTGTCTGCAATCAGCTCTCTATTCTTCCTACGATCAGCTAACCTGATGATTGATCTTGTACAAGGAAACAAAATGGAGAAACCAAGAGCCCACAATAGTGTAGGTTGTTGAGATTCAGGAGTAGAGCCTACATAGTGAATAATTTATACTCACCAACAAGGGTTACCAATCAGGCAACCACTGTATAGGCAGGTGGGGAGATTAGACCTGATTCAATCCAAGTTAAAAAGTCGCTCTCTGTAGATGGGGAGAAAAGGGGTAGCACTCGTCCACCAAAGAGTGGACTAGTCTATTACCTGTAAGTTGGAACAGAGGCACCAGTACAAGTATAAAATATATTAAAAACTGTTTAAAGAGTAAATGTCGGGCATAAAATCAAAAATCTATTCTTTATTTTTATCTGGTAAACAAGTAATAAAGATGCTAACCAGGCAATCCAAAAGTTAAAAATCACTCTTAGTTTTCTTCTCCATAGAACATCGTTCCCCAATTTCCGTGGCTCTTATTTGGTACATCTGCTGCATAAAGTTGCAGGGCATGCTGGGTTGTCTTTTTTGCTTCCTTAATATTCCCTCAGACTTAACTAATGCAGCCTGATTGGCTGAAGCCTCTTTGCCTCCTGTTTTCCCCTCCCACACCTCTGTTCCTCTCTGATTGGCTAATATTGCTCATATTCTTCTCAAGCTACAGAGTCCCACAATGACAATGCACTTTCTATTGTAGAGCTGGGTGGGAGTGTCTGAAGACTGTCTGTGTTTGCACTGGCTGCCTTCCTCCCAGATTAAGGGAGGAAATGACATCAGTAGTAGCTTCAGTCAAAGGGCATTAAGATGGCTGGCAAATGCCTGAAACAGAATTCTCTTTTATTCAATATATAAATGTCACTGAAATCAAAATGCAGACAGTGCAATACATAAGTTATGTATGTAAAGCAAGTATTTATATACTTATATATCTATGTGTTTGTTTGTTTTTTAGATAGTATGACTGACAGCTCCTCTTTAAAAAGGAAGGTAGTGGTGGACTACTTACCTCTTCAATCAGTAGACCCATTTCTGTAGATTTTTTTGTCAACAATGAACTTTATTTAAAGTGAATGGGAACCTGTTTTTAAATAAAAGTCAGATACTCATCTAAGGAGAGGGAGGCTCTGGGTCCCATAGAGCTTTCCATCTCCTCTCCCGGTCCTCGTCGTTGCGCTGGCACCCCCTAGCGGTATTCGACCATTTCCCCACCGAAGGGAGGCTTCGGAAATGCTTCGGAAATGCTTCGGGAGCCCGAGTGCTCCCGAAGACGGGCCGCTCTACACTGCACATACTTGAGCGCCCTCTATGACGCACTCGCGTTTGCGCCGCCTGTCTTCGGGAGGACTCGGCTCCCGAAGACTTCCGAAGTCCCCTCGGTGGGGGATACGAACGGAGGAGCCAGTGCAGCACTGGGGGCACCGGGAGAGGAGAGGGAAAGCTCAATAGGACCGAGCCTTCCCTCTCCTTAGGTAAGTATCTGACTATTTTAAAATTTAAATATGGGGTCACATTAGCTTTAAGCACGTCAGAGTGCAACCTGTTTCACAGATTCAATCCTGCTTCATCAGGCAAATATTGTAGAAACTAAAACAGGTCTGGAAGAAAGCCACGCACCTCTGCCAGTCAAATGGCGAAATGCGTTGCACAGTGGAGTACTCAAATAAAGCTCATTGTGGACAAAAAAATCAACAGAATTGTGTCTACTGATTGGGGAGGTGAGTCCACCACGACCTCCATTTTTAACCTCCCTGCCGTTCTGATTCTGCGTGGCGCACGGCCATGGGAGGAGGTTTTTTTTTCTATTTTTTTTTTTTAGCATGCAGCTAGCCTAGCACTAGCTACATGCTTCCCCCCTCCCTTCGCTATCCAACCCACCCCTCCGATCCCCGCCAGCGCAAAATACCAACAGGAAATCCCATTCTGAACGGGAGTGCTGAGCAAAGTGCTAGCTGCATGTATCAAAAAAAAAATTATGCAAATCGGCCCACCAGGGCCTGAGGAATCCTCCGCGGTGGGTTACCCCGGGCTCAGCTCGGGATAACCGGCAAGGAGGTTAAGCAGTTTTAAAATACGGTTCATAACCTGCTGATCTTACTGCAGATCCTGCATCCCATGATAGCAGAGCCGGGACAAGGTCCTCCAGCACCCAAGGCTGAGACACCAAAGTGCGCCCCTCCATCCCTCCCACCCCAGTCATCACACACTGATTGCTATTAGAAGAAGAGACGCCACAGGGCCCACAACCTCCCCAACACCTTAATATCTAGTTATCTGGCTTGCAGTCACTGTTATGTATCCCCTTTTCTTATTTCTTTCTGCTTCAAACACAATTAGGAATGACAGATGAATGAATTCTGCGCCCCCTCCTACACTGCGCCCCGAGGCTGGAGCCTCTTCAGCCTATGCCTCGGCCCGGCCCTGCATGATAGAGAAGCATCAGCATCACCTGACAATCCATGCACCTATTCTTTGCTGCTTCCTATTGTGTTTAATTGCATTATTTCTTGGCATTACATCCACCATTTCAGGCCTTATTTGTTAGCAAGGAGAGACCTGACGTCAATTATGAAAACAGCTCTGATGATGGGAAAGCCGCAGTGGTAACAACGCTTTAGACATATTACTTTAAACGACAACATTATAAAGATAAGGCTCTGAGGGTTGTCCCGGAGCTCCCAGGATAACGGAAACAGACAAAGGGAATACCAGGAGCCAATAGTGTACCTCTAGGAACTCGTTCCTGTCTCTTATATGCCATACGTCCAAACTTGTTAAAGGCCTGAGGAAGGAGGTGCAACCTGTGAAACGTGTAGTCTTTGTGCAATAAAAATCTTTTCCAGTAGCCTTTGTACGACTGGTTGATTCTTTTAGAGAGGTAAGTTAACTTTTTAATCTAGCCGTGTTGGATTGTTTCCACCAATGGCCCCCCTGCAGTAGCCATTGTGCTCCTTTTTCAACTGTGTCAAACATTGGCCTCTCCTCTCACCTTAAAGCCAGTGGTTACCTATTTAAAAACCAAAAAGTCAGATACTCACCTAATGAGAGGGAAGGCTCAGTCCTAATGAGCCTTCCCTCTCCTCTCCCGGTGCCCTCGGTGCTGCGCTGGCTCCCCCGTTCGCGTCCGCCGCCGCAGGGACTTCGGAGGTTTTCGGGAGCAGTCGGGCTTCCGAAGACAGGCCGCTCCATACTATGCATGCGCGAGTGCGTCATAGAGGGCGCTCACGCATGAGTAGTATGGAGCGGCCCGTCTTCGGGAGCCCGAGTGCTCCCGAAGGCTTCTGAAAGCTCCCTTCGGCATGCGGAAGTGGCAGTATTTGACCAAACTGGTCAAATACTGCCACAGGGGATCCTGCGCAGAACCGGGCACCGGGAGAGGAGAGGGAAGGCTCATTAGGACCGAGCTTTCCCTCTCCTTAGGTGAGTATCTGACTTTTTGGTTTTTAAATAGGTAAACATTCACTTTAAAATGGACCTGAACTCTTGCACGGGACACAAGAAAAACAGAGAGAAATACACCCTGTGTGTGTTTAGAGAGAAGAGCCTGTCTAATTGTTCCCTCATCTGTAAGTAATCATAACTAATCTGTAAGTAATCTGTAAGTAATTCACTAATATTAAAATAGATGAACTTACAGCGGAATAAAACCCAGCAATTCGTCTTTGTTCTAAAACATTATTTACAGCATATATGATATACTACCAGCATTTTTTTTTACTAGAACAGCATTCAAAGGGTTAAACACAGGACAGAAAAGCTCAATGCTGGATGCATCTGAACTAGAGATAATGTTATCTTGTGGTTAATTGTATCAAGTGAGGAATGTAAACAAACACTTCTCTGACACTGCAGACTCTCCTGAGCACACACAGACAGTCAGAAAGTATTTCTGCTTATAGTTCAAGATGAAAAAAAAAAAATAAACAGCTATGAATAAAATGCAATATCAGCTCTCAGAGCAAAAAAGTGTACTTTTGGAAACTTGTCATTTCAAAATGAATAATAATGCTTATGCACATAAGCAAATATGATAACCGTATGGCATATAAATAGAAGGAAATCATGTTTTTATTGAATATTATGTCAGGGTTTTATACCACTTTAACCCGACCTTGAGGGGTGGAGCCAAATTGCTGTGATTTACACTTGTGTAAGATGAAGACATCTTGTATATATGTATCTGCTAGCTTGCCATTCCCTGGCACCCGTGTGACGCGCTCTCTGCTAGCCAGTATAATGTCTGTTGCTACGTTCGTTGGAATATTTATGGATGTGTAATCAGGCTAAATTAAATTCCGACATTAAATACTGTAATTAGTAATAATGTAGCAGAGTTTAATTAACGTGTAGCACTTATGGATTTTACATGCTAAGAGTTCAGGCATGCCGGGCGGCGTTCTTAGAAAAGAAATTCATTTTCTGCCGTTTTTATTTTTTTTTCCTTCCTTTTCATCGAGAAAGACTTCTGTCCAAGCCACGTTATGTTATTTTTGTCCAATCTGTACGGTTTAATTGACATTATTGGAACAGATTGGATTAAAGAGTGAGGCCATCCAAAAAATTATGTTTCGGTTTCTGGCAAGAGATGAAGAGTTAAACCACCAAACAGTTTCAGGGAAAGATAGAGGAGAGAATCCTGCTAAAAACGCAACATTTTGGTTTATCGCCTGAGAAAATAGCGTGGTTATATTTTAGAGGCTGGAGAAGATGTAATAAGGTAAGTAGGGATAGTCAGAAATGCCGATTTCTTATTCCACAGAAATGCCAATTTCTGCCAATGCCAATTAACGACACTGCAGATTTCCGATCACTTTCTAAGTTCCAAGTGTGTTTCGTGATTGGTCCAATGCTTCCGAGTTCTGTGATTTGTCTAAAATTACAGAGTTGTGGCAATGCAGGATTTCCGCAGAAATCCAATTTCTGATCGTTTTCCGATCTTCGGGTAGTATTTTTGACATTTTTTGCATTCTCTGATTGGACAAATACTTCCGAGTTGACTCTGCATCCTCTGATTGTTCCAGTGCTTCCGAGCTCTGTGATTGGGCTAAAATGACCGAATTGCGGTAATGCGGTATTTCCCCAGATATCCAAATTCCATTTCCGATCGGAAATAGATTTCCAAATGCAAATGCAGAAATTTCAATTCCACGAAATTTCAATTCCGCAAAATCCGAATGAGCATCCCTAAGGCTCCGTTTACACTTAATCAGTTGGTGTGCGTTAGTGTGCGTTACTATGCGTTAGTACGCGTTAGTATGCGTTAGTGCGAGTTTTTTCCATAGCAGCGCATTGGGAAGAAGATTTCAGTTAAAATGCGGTAAGTGTGAACTGTGCCATAGGAAAACATGGGCATTACTTTGAAAACCAGTTTTATTTCAGTTATAACTGAGAGCAACTGATTAAGTGTAAAAGGGCCCTTTCACACTGGCGCGGTGCGTTGTGTCAAATTGCCGCACTGCTACCGCAGCCTGATGAAACCTTCTGGGGAAGTTCATACTTCCCACATTGCAGTACGCTGTACGGAAGTGTCTAATTTAATGCTAGTGCAGAGCTACTATGCAGGACCCGTGGCGTCCTGCGGCGATTTGCGTTGGCCCAAAAGTCATGTTAGTCATGAGGTTTTTAAAAAAGTCGACATTGCAACATTGCGGAGCGCATGCACGGAAGCATATTTTAACAATAAGCTTCCGTGCACTTCCGCATGCCTGAAACAGGAAGTGACCGCAAGCGCATGTCACTTCCTGCTTTGAAGATAGCCAGACAGGGAACACCGCAATTAAGTTCATGAAACAGCAGAGCTTCACCATCACATTTAAAGAGAAACTCTGACCAAGAATTGAACTTTATCCCAATCAGTAGCTGATTCCCCCTTTTACATAAGAAATCTATTCCTTTTCACAAACGGATCATCAGGGGGCGCTGTATGGCTGATATTGTGGTGAAACCCCTCCCACAAGAAACTCTGAGTACGTACTCCAGGCAGTTTCCTGTCTGTGAACCTCATTGCATTGTGGGAAATAGCTGTTTACAGCTGTTTCCAACTGCCAAAGCAGCAAGCAGCAGCTACATCACTTGCCAGCAGTAAAAATGTCACCACGTGATAAATATCAGAATGTAAATCAGGGATTTGAAATGTTTTACAATGGGCAAACACTGACAATCATTTATACATAATTATTGTAAAAATGAAGCACTTTGTTTATTACATTATTTTCACTGGAGTTTCTCTTTAAAGACCAACCGGTGTCTTGAAGGGACAAGGGGGTGGGTCTACCTCCTGACACTGAAGGACTTTTTCTTGACATTTTCAGCAGCAATACTAAACTGAAAAGGCTGCCCCTTCTTTACAGATATACACCTCCTCCTAGGAATGGTCAGAATTGCCAATTTTCTGATTTCCGCCATTGCCGATTACCACTTTCTGCTACCGATTTCCGCATTCCAATGCAGATTTTTGCGGAAATTTTCGGTGAATTTAACAAGGTCTCTTTGAAAGATTTTTTGCCTCTTATTTCCACTCTTTTACTTAATGTACCCTGAAAATGTGGTGTTTCGGCGGTATACCGAATAAGGTAAATGCGGATTTTCTGCATTTCACATTTCCGCTGACTGCTAGAAACACCAAATTTTCAGGGTTTGTTTTGTTACCAACAAAATCTTTAGAAAAGACCTTGTACTTTTTGAGTAAATCAATGTTAAAGTCGGCGGAAATTTCCACGAAAATTTCTGTGAAAATCTGCCTACCGCACTTATATTACAGATGCGGTAATGCAAATTCCGATTGGCTACGCGGAAATAGTATTTCCGTGAAATCCGAACGAGCATCCCTACCTCCTACTGTCATTCAGACACTGAGTGCCTCAGTGAGACTCTTGTGTCTGATTGTCCTCTGGCTTCTCGTGTGGTCCATTTTTCTCAAATCCTATTTGTCTGAATGTCTCTGGAGGGCATGTTGGCAGGGCTTCAAGTTGTAGCTCTCCCATCCTTAGGCTACTACAGCCCACCATTGCAATGGTAAGAGAGAGAGTTTGTAGCTTATTGAATGGCTGGTTGGGTGCATATATGTGCGCACTCCCTTTAAAGGGAACCTCTGCCTCTAAGTGTTTTAGCCATAGCTAAAACTGCAAGCATGCTGATCAGATGTTTTGACAAAAATCGGACAAGATTTGCTGCATGCTTGTTTCAGGTGTGTGATGCAGACACTAACGATGCAAAGAATGATCAGCAGGTCTGCCAGGCAACTGGTACTGCTTAAAAGGAAATAAATATGGCAGCCTCCATATCACCCTCACCTCAGGTTCCCTTTACAGGTTAAAGGAAATCTTAAATCTAAAAGAAAAAAATAAGTTCAACTTACCTGGGGAATCTTGCAGGCCCCTCCAGTCATCCTCTTCTGGCGCTGTCCTCCCTCGACCCCCCCAGCCAGCAGCGGCGCTCCCTTATAGTTATGCCCTTGACTTGAGTAATGTTTTCCTATATTATGGGGTACGTACTAGACAATGGCTTTTATATAGGCGTACATACTGAAATAATGTTGAGAAACACTGCACTACACCACCGCGCTGGCATGATGGGAAGAGTGGGTGGGGCATCGGGTAAGGGGTTATGGTGCCACGGGCTGTGGGAGGGGAAGAAGTCAGGGCAGCGCTGTTCACAAGCAAAGTAGTTCCAGGTTTAGTTCCATTTTTTTCTGGCTGAAATTAAAGTCATGTGACCCCAAATTCTGAAAGGGGTTTATTGGATAAGTTGGTGGTAACAGTAATGACAGACAGGGCTGCCATCAGACATTTTTGGGCCCCAACCTACTGCCCCCCCCCCCCCCCCCCTCTGACCCTACATGGCAAATCGCAATCTTCAAAGGCCTGAACACACTTACGTCTATGTATCTACTTTTTACGCACTCCCATGACTGGAAGTGTTTTGCGCATGCTCCGTTCATTAAGACTGTAACTGTGCTTGCATAGAATGCCCCCAGCTATGGGAGCAGGATGGAGGAGGCACGCAGTCCGCAAAAGTCCTTGTGCAGAGCCCTGCAACCCAGCTGGATTGTGTGGACTTCACAAGAGCACAACGGATTGGCCCAGAAGGGTATTGGGGAGCTGACGGACTACAGGGAGCTGGATGAGCCCAGCTAAGTAAAAATTATTTTCTCCCATTGATCTCAGATTTTCCTTCTTCACTAACTGACTATGGTACCTCCTGGATGAGCCTCCCGGCCCCTTTAACCACATTAATGGTCAGCCAGAAGGACAAACACAGACTGCAGCTGAAGCTCATGTGTGGCACTGTTCTTCGGGCCCCAGATTCACTTGGGCCCCATACAGCAGTCCCCCCGTGATTCCCTGAAGGTGGCACTGATGACAGAGTAAAGTAAAATCCTAGAAATAGGCTTTAAAAATAACCAGTCATTCAGTTATTCCTCAGGAACATGCAAATCCATCATAACCGAGTCAATTGGCACCACTTAGTTCTGGAGGCTCCAGTTCAAGAGGAAATAGATGGGCAGATATTCCGAGCCATGCATGGAATTCACGACAGCTGTTCCAATCTCATTACCCACAATCAGCCTGGACGGCAACGTCCTAATGTGTTCTGAGAGACTTCCAGGGCAACAATTAACATTCGCCGGGAGAGCCGGAGCTTTGAACTTAACCTCTGGCCGCTTTACTGCGTGACTCGCTCTTCCCTTTAGAAGGCCCCGTGTTCTTTTATTAGAAGGTCATCCTCAACCAAAGCCTCTTAATTCTCTTTTTTACAACCCAACTTCAGGGAAAAAATATTTTAGTTTTGAACATTAAGAACAGGGATGTACGGGGAATATAATCTCTATCAAGTGTTTACTGCTAATTTTGACCTCCATTGAAGAGATCTGCCAGGGGCACCGGCTATAATAAAAACCAGTAAAAGACAACCATTAAAAAGAAAAAAACGTTAATGTAGAGAGGCAGTGAAATGGAATCTAAAGCCAACCCCCCCCCCCCCCCCCCCAGATACTTACCTAAGGAGGGGAAAGGCTCTGGGTCCTATAGAGCAGGGGTCCCCAACCTTTATCTGCCCGAGGACCAATTCCCAGTCGAAACATTTCTCCGGGAACAGTGGGGGTAGGGAATGATAGTGAATGCAATTTGTCGGGGATGGGGGTGAGTGTGGCTTTGAAGGGGGGGAGGTGTTTGAACTGGGAGGAAGGTGGTGCTGGGCACGTGGAAAGCTACTGAGCCTCCTAAACCTCACACTAGCACATTTTAAGTGGGACAGGTTTTCCCCTAAATGTGCACACCCTCAAACACAATGTGCCCTGTATTTCTTTAACACCTGCCCCCCCCACAGCAAACTGAGGCCTGACTCCCCTCAACCAGCCTTTCAACCCCACTCCCAGCAAGGCGTGGCCAGTTAACCAGCCCACGCTACTGCAGTAGTATGCACCAGTATCTTACTCCCGGCCCACCCAAAACTAGCAGCTGCTTCAATTGTCCCACTCTGGACCATGTCAGGTCCAGTGACTTTGTAGGGTGAGATCCCTGCACTTTGATTAGCCTAATAGGCTGCCTGTCACTTGACAGGCAGCCTATTGGGCCAAAGTGCGGGGATCCCGTCCTACAAAGTTAATCAACCTCCAAGTCAGCTAGCTAATTGTACAAGCTGTTAGTCGGTATTTCTCCTGTCTGGCTCTCGGGTTAATTGCTGATGTTGCTGAAATCTGAGAGAAGCTGAAGACGTGTCTGACACTTCCGCTGCCCGGCGGATCAACTGTATACACATCACCATGGCAACAGGGGCGTGAGACCTCTGCTGTCCCAGTTTGAAACATGTTGTATGGCTCTCACGGAATTACATTTTAAAATATGTGGCGTTTATGGCTCTCTCAGCCAAAAAGGTTCCTGACCCCTGAGCTAGAATAATCTCTATGTGTAGTACCCCTACGTAATACAGCAATAATAAAGCGCATAGTGCCTGTTTAGAAGTCTTGCTACAATATTACACTCTCCTGCTGAAAAAAAGCATTGAGAAAGCATGAAAGAAAAACTTTGAAAATCAATCAACAGAAAAGTGCATCCGTGCAATAATAAACCACAAACAATCAATCACAGGATTATACACACACAAAGGCTAAGCAGAAAACTAGGGTAACACAATAGTGTAGCAGTGATGATGTAAACACCTACCCTGAATGAAAGACAGCATTATCCGTTTATCAGGCTGAGAAATCAGCGCAGCAGTGAAAGGGTGAACAGCTGCCAGGAAGGGAGACTTCCATAGTGATAAAACGGAAGAGAGCAGTGCAACAGACAGCCGTGCATAGCTACGCAGAAACAGCCTTAAGGAGAGGACAGCGCCACCTAGTGACACTCTGCTGCCAGCGGCTCTGCAGCAGCACTTTCACTGGAGAGGAAGAGAGAGAGGCCAGGCCCGCGGACCGGTGCTCCAACACTTTATCCTACACGTCGAAATAACCTACATCCCATAGACTTTTACTATCCCTTCCCCTCCCCCAACCCTAACCCTAACCCTCCTGCTATACGTTTGATAGTGGATGTAGGCAAATTCGACGTGTAGGTTATCACGTCGGAACACCGGCTCAAAATGTCCCACGGACCAGCATAGGGACGTGTACCGGCGGTTGAGCACTCCTGCTATAGAGCCTTCCTGTTCCTCTCCTGGTCCTGTCGCTCCTGCGCTGGCTCCAGCGTTAGCAGGCTTTTACCAATCAGTCAGAAACTGCTCTCTTCCGCTGCGGGTGGGATTCTGAAGTGTTCGGGAGCACTCTGGTTCCTGAAGAAGGGCAGCTCCATACTGCACACGCGCAAGCACTCTCTCTCACACACTCGCGGTACGGAGCAAACCTGTCTTTGGGAGCACTTAGACATAACTAGGAATCGCCGGGCCCCCCTGCAGAAATTCTGAGCGCCCCCCTCCCCCTGGGGCCCGCACAGGACCATTTTTGGGGGGCTGGAGGGGTCGCGGCATGAGGGAAGAGCTTGGTGGCACGTCGGTGGGGAGGGGGGCGGTCCCCCCCTCCCTCACCTCGGGCTCTCCCCTCTGCGCTCCCCTCCAGCATTGAATAAAGTGTATGCAGGCAGCGGGGCAGCGGCAGATACAGCGCGGATGTTTCTCCCTCTAGTGTCTGACGCGACTTCCTGTTTATACAGAAAGTCTCATCATAAGCTAGAGAGAAACATCCGTGGAACACACGGAAGGTATGTATCTGCCGCTGCCCTGCCGCCTGCATAACCACCATTCAATGCTGGAGTGGAGCGACAGAGGGGAGAACCCAAGGTGAGGGGGGGGGGGACCATCCACCCTCCCCACCGACGTGCCACCAAGCTCTCCCCTCATGCTGCAACCCCTCCAGCCACCCAACCCCCCCCTCCGCGAAAGCATGGGCTGCACCCCCTATTGTTACGCCCGTGGCGGTGGGAGATTTTAATGGAGGAGCCTGTGGGGGAACGAGGGGATGAGGAGAGGAACGGAAAGACTCTATAGGACCCACAGCCTTCCCTCTCCTTAGGTAAGTATCTATTTTGGTTTTTTGGGCTTCAGATTCACTTTAAGGTTAGGACTCGTGATGGTCCATAACATGCTAATAATTGTGGCTTGCATGCAAATGTAATGCAAATTGTAGGCAACGTAGTTCCGAACTGCCTGTGATTTGCATTAAAGTGGAACTGAAGTCAGTTTATTTACTTTCTTGACTTAGAAACTGTAACATTTACATGCAAAGATATATTTTAACCTTAACCCCCCCAACATCAACTTTACATATTTGGCCCCACCCCCTTGGTTCTCTTGGCGGCTGTGAAACATATTAGATTCTATTACAATTACTTTAAAGTGAACCTCCGGACTAAAAATCTACTCAGCAGCACTGAAAAGGCTTGTTGTTTCTTTAACAGTTTCACAGCATCAGAACTTTGTTTCTCTTAGGCCCCGTTCACACTTGCGGTTGTCTGCCAAACGGACCGGATGACCTGACCAGATCCGGACCGGATCCAGGATCGGAACCGTACGGTTCTGATCCGGATCCGATCCGGATCCGGTCAGGTTGCATCAGGTGTTCATCAGGATGCGATCCGGATCCGTTTGGCAAAAGTTACGTAAAAAACAAAAAAAATGTTGGGGTCTGGGAGGTCAGCAGAAGGGGGACCTGTGGAATCAGGCCCTCCGCTGTTTAGCACTCACCTCCACCTCCAACATGCTGCCAACATCTCCAGCTCGTGCTGCTCCACTCCAAAATGCTTGCCCATGTGTCCCCGATCCAATATCGCCGCAACAATCCTCATAGGAAGTGGGGTAGAACATCCGGATTTTTAGCCAGTGTGTTGTGCGCTATCCGGTTCTCATTGATTTGTATTGGCCGGATGGTGCAGTCCGGCTCCGCCCCGGATACGGCTGCCGGAGGAGCCGGACCAAAAAATAGCGCATGTTGGAACGGACGCCGGAGTCCGGATCCGGTCCGGCTCCGGTCCGGACGAAACGGACGCATGTGAACGGTGGCATAGACTTACATTGCTATGCCGTGCGTCCGTTTCGTCCGTTCCGCATGCGGTGCGGCTTCGGCACGGCGATTCCGGATAGCCACCGCTAATGTGAACCGGGCCTTATACAAGCCTAATTTTTAGCTGCACAGAAGAAAATTGCCCAGGCTTTTTTTCCCTGATGCTGTGCAAAGCATGATGGGATTTCTGATGATGTTGCTCTCGTTCTGCTGTTTTGGTGCAATTTATTTCTTTTTTACATTTTGAATTTGACATTTGAAGCCTAGTGTGCGCAGCTGGGAGGGGTTATCAGGACACAGGATAGTTGGAACTGTGTCTCCTGCTCCTTGTCATCTCCTTTCAACCAAAAAGATGGCTGCCCCCATGACAAAGATGGCAGCCCCCATGAATCACAAACATTTGCCTGTTCTTTTAAAACAGGGTGAGTAAGAGATTATATTACCTATCTATTCTAATTAACATAACTAATGTAACTTTATGACAGTATGTTTGTTTAGTCTGAAGTTCCCCTTTAAATGTGAGAAAAATAAACAAACAGAAAAACCTTGTGAGCAGCCAGCCCCACCTTGTGGTAAGCTGAAAAAAAACAACAACATGTAGTAACACAGTTTGAACTGCAGAATGATTTTATTCCAATAACAAATGTGGGGTCAAAGACCCTGTACATGTCAATGTAAATCGGAAGCATACAACATGCTGATCTAAAGTTTACTTATGGGGGGGGGGGGGGGGTGGTTGGTTGTGTGTAAAGGGAAGAATATGGTTTTGAGGGGTGGTTAGTGGCTGGATAGTGTAATGGTGAAGGACTCTGCCTCTAACGCAGGCAACCTGGGATCAAATCTCGGCTCTTCGCCTATTCAGTAGGAGAATTTGGGCAAGACTCTCTAACACTATAGAGTGCGCTCTAGTGGCTGCAGCTCTGGTATTTTGAGACCCCCCAGTAGAAAAGCACAATATAAACGCTATTTGTCTTGTCTAGAGTTGGGCATATATGGAATAAAGGAATAAAAAATGTGGTAACAGAAGTATACTCACAAAGATGGGTCACCATACAGGCGACCACTAAAACCACAGATGGGGACCACAATCCCGTCCCTACTCGGGCTAAAAGTCACTCTTTGTCATGGAAGGCAAATGGGGTAACACCCCTCCACCAAGGGTGGATGATATAGCAATTGGAGATCGATGGCACCGAGGCGCCAATCAAAAATAAAACATCTAAAATTCATTTAAAAGAGAAGATAGTGGTGGACTCACCTCCAACATTCAATACCCCACATGTGTAATTTCAAACCAGCATTTCGTTATTTGCGAAAAAAACCCACAACAAAAACTCCACATGCAAGGTAGTTATTTATTGAGGCCCGGCCCGCCCACGATGCCAAGTGAGGCGACTTCCTCAGGTGGCAGAGGTCTGGGGGCAGCACCAGTCAGAAACAGGAAGTGAAGAGAGTGCCTGGCCAACCTATACTGGGGGCAACTGTACCTGGCTAACCTATACTGGGGGCAACTGTACCTGGCCAACCTATAGTGGGGGCAACTGTACCTGGCTAACCTATACTGGGGCAACTGTACCTGGCCAACCTATACTGGGGGAAACTGTACCTGGCTAACCTATACTGGGGGCAACTGTATCTGGCTAATCTATACTGGGGCAACTGTACCTGGCCAACCTATACTGGGGGCAACTGTACCTAGCTAACCTATACTGGGGGCAACTGTACCTGGCCAACCTATACTGGGGGCAACTGTACCTGGCCAACCTATACTGGGGGCAACTGTACCTGGCCAACCTATACTGGGGCAACTGTACCTGGCTAACCTATACTGGGGGCAACTGTACCTGGCTAACCTATACTGGGGCAACTGTACCTGGCCAACCTATACTAGGGCAACTGTACCTGGCTAACCTATACTGGGGGCAACTGTACCTGGCTAACCTATACTAGGGCAACTGTACCTGGCTAACCTATACTGGGGCAACTGTACCTGGCCAACCTATACTGGGGCAACTGTACCTGGCCAACCTATACTAGGGCAACTGTACCTGGCTAACCTATACTGGGGGCAACTGTACCTGGCTAACCTATACTGGGGCAACTGTACCTGGCCAACCTATACTGGGGGCAACTGTACCTGGCCAACCTATACTGGGGGCAACTGTACCTGGCTAACCTATACTGGGGCAACTGTACCTGGCCAACCTATACTGGGGCAACTGTACCTGGCCAACCTATACTGGGGCAACTGTACCTGGCCAACCTATACTGGGGCAACTGTACCTGGCCAACCTATACTGGGGCAACTGTACCTGGCTAACCTATACTGGGGCAACTGTACCTGGCTAACCCATACTGGGGCAACTGTACCTGGCTAACCTATACTGGGGCAACTGTACCTAGCTACCAATACTGGGGGCACCTATACATGGCTACCTACCTATACTGAGGGGGTTTTTTTGGAGGGGCTCACCGCAGCTATGACATGTGATGCAAATTCTCTGGTGCTGTGCGTTAATTCCAATTCGGGGGGGGACATTTTCACAAGTTTGCCTCGGGCAGCAAAAAGTCTAAAATCGGCCCTATATTTATCAGGCGCCAAATGAATTGACCTGTGTAGTGTGTTACCGCATAATGCGCATGCTAGCAGTTGCATTGACGCATACTTGTTATGTACCGTACAATTCACAGTATGCGTCACACAGCACCTATAATGTGCAATAGGACTTTCCCTATGCGTACACTTCATTATATCATAAGTTTTTTTTGTTTTGTTTTTGTTTTTTCGCCTCAAGTTTGCTTTAACCTCCTCGGCGTTCTATTGAGATCGCCAGGGAGGCTGCGGGAGGGTTTTTTTTTAATTAAAAAAAAACTATTTCATGCAGCCAACTGAAAGTTGGCTGCATGAAAGCCCACTAGAGGGCGCTCCGGAGGCGTTCTTCCGATCGCCTCCGGCGCCCATAATAAACAAGGAAGGCCGCAATGAGCGGCCTTCCTTGTTTTGCTTAGATCGTCGCCATGGCGACGAGCGGAGTGACGTCATGGACGTCAGCCGACGTCCTGACGTCAGCCGCCTCCGATCCAGCCCTTAGCGCTGGCCGGAACTTTTTGTTCCGGCTGCGCAGGGCTCAGGCGGCTAGGGGGGCCCTCTTTCGCCGCTGCTCGCGGCGAATCGCCGCAGAGCGGCGGCGATCAGGCAGCACACGCGGCTGGCAAAGTGCCGGCTGCGTGTGCTGCACTTTATTTGATAAAAATCGGCCCAGCAGGGCCTGAGCGGCAGCCTCCGGCGGTGATGGACGAGCTGAGCTCGTCCATACCGCTCAGGAGGTTAAAATAAAATTAATTACTGCTTTATTGTTTAAGGTAAGATAATTCTACCCTTAACATAGCCAGACAGGCCCTTGAAGAGGTCCTCATAGAAGCTGTTTAATTAGCATGGGTTATTATTACAAGGGACATATCTCTTTAAAAATAATATCCCCACTATACCCCAGTGATATGTGTGCTAAATAAAATGCATTGGGACTTGAAAGTTCATCAGAATTAGAATAGGAACATTTTAATTAGCTCCTTGGAGAGGAGAGATATCTATACGAAGGCAGACCAGGAACCATAAGTGTTTTTTCTTTCCTTTATGTACACATGTTCATAGAATGTGGAATAAGGGATGAGATGCTGTAACATTTGTAGAATACGCCATAAAAAAAAAATTATTAAGGCAGCTACAAAGTAGACAGCTAATAAATTCTGATTATTTTTCTACACAGGTTAAAGTAAGTGTGTCATGTGCTTCTGTCATTAAACACCATACACATTTAAAGCCCCCCCCCCCCCCCCTCCCCGACACTGATATACCATATCAAACAAGTACACCCACAGTTTTCAAATGAAAGAATGTTCTTTTTTTATTTCAAGTTTGTAGCCAGACTAAGTAAGCAGCTGAAAACAGAAGCGCCAAAGTAAAATAAAATGTACGAAACACAGTTTAAAATAGTTTATTATTGCCTGAGGAATCGGGTGAAAGCCTGCGAAACGTAAACAGCCTGACAGACGTGATCGGAGGGGACAAAAAAACGGCAAATTTATTTTTTTACAATGCTGCGATCTAGCGATCTGAGCCCTGTCACTTGGCTGCCCCCTGGAGTGGCTCACAGTGATCGCAGTTAATGGATCTCCGGGGGGAGGGGGGGGGGGGTGCAGCAGTAATCAGATCCCACCAACAGAAAGCTCTGTTGGTGGGCAGAAAAGAAGGCAAGAATCATTTGGGTGGTAAATTGTATGGCCATGCAGCACACTGTTAAAGCTGCAGTGTGCTGAATTGTAAAAAAAAATAGCCTGGTCAGTAGGGGGGGGGGGTGTAAGCCTGTGGTCCACAAGTGGTTAAAGGGGTTCTGTGGGCTTATTTAAAAACAAAAAACTGACACTTACCTGGGGCTTCTACCGGCCCCCTGCAGATAACCTGTCCCTCGCCGTCACTGAAGAATCTTCCGTTCCCCCGCCGCTGATCACTGTCCAATTATTTGTCTAACGAGACAAATGCAACTGTGCCTGCACGGCCACACGTGTCCTCGCTCCCGCTCACTTCTCCAGGAGCTTCCTGTGTCGGCGCAGTATGAAAAAACTTCGTACTGCACCTGTGCAGTAAACTCCCAGAGATGGCAGCGGGAGCGAGGAAGCGTACGGCTACGGCCATTCAGCCGCAGTGACATTTGGCTAGTTGGACAAATAATTGGACAGTGACTGGTGGTGGGGGGACGGAAGATTCTTCAGTGACGATGAGGGACAGGTTATCTGCAGGGGGCCGGTAGAAGCCCCAGGTAAGTGTCAGTTTTTCATTTTTAAATAAGCCTACAGGGCCCCTTGAAGGAGAATACTGGGTAGCAATATTTTTATTTTTTTTTTTTTTTTACAAAAAGACCTTGTAGTTTTTAAGAAACTTAATTTTAAATTTGCAAAGGAAAAATGTTTTTTCAACTCAGAGAAAAGACAATTTAAAAACCATTTTTCCTTTGCGTAATGATGCAATAATTACACAAAATTATGAATGGATTACACAAAATCAATTGGATTTACAAATCTTAATTACATATGGGCTTATTTGCGGAACTTTACATGAAATTTTGCGTAATTGTAATTAGCTGATTACGATCATCATTACATGTCATGCGTTACCATTCAGCATCATGCATTGTTATGCACTGAGCGGCCCCATCCAGTGTAAATGAGGGTCAGTTCTTCACCAGGCATGATCAGGGTGACCGTGTTAGAGTACACCACCGCCACATACTGCGAATAGGGATGAGCTCTCGGAATCAGAAAAGTTTTCGCACCAAAATTCGGCCAATACAAGTAAAATCACTAAAATCAGAAATTTTGAGTAATGCATTCTATTCTGCTAATGTGAAACTTGGCTTTGGAAACAAACATTTTCGACAAACACGTCCTTAACACAATGGCTAGGAAAGTTAAAATTGGCTTCTATAACAACATTTTTTGTCCCATAGTGGAGTCAACAAAATGGCCACTGGAAAACCCTTTTTTCCTATGAAACTTTAACCAGTTCAGCCTATCTGAACAAGTATTCTCATGCAGATAGGCGCCGCTCAAGTCCATTTGGACGCGTATCCGCGTCCAGTGTTTGAGCGGCGGTATGCGCGGCCCTGCAAGTCAGTTTTCCATATTGGCAGTTGGGGAAGGGAAGCACGGCTTCCCTATACCAATCGCAGAGTGTGTAATGAATGGACATGACCCCGTTCAGGGGCCATGTTCATTAATATTAAAGATTGTGAATGAAAATGTAAAAAAAATAAATAAATAAACACTTCCTAGTGATTCAGGGAGTGTTTATATCGCCATCTAGCTGCGCCCACCCCAGTTACCAAGCAGATGTTTAAAAAACAAAACAAAAAACAAAAACAAAACAACAAACAGTAAAAAAAAAATCCATAAACAGTTTCCTTAGGGCCTGAACTTTTTTTTAAATATGTTTGTCATGAGGGTATATTACTGTTATTTTAGGGGCTTACAACTGATAGGACACAAAAAAAAAAAACCTAAAAAGAAAAAAATGTACCTTTATTTCCAAATCATATATTGGTGCCATAAATTGTGCTAGGAACATAATTTAAAGGTTGTGATAGCCGGGACTAATGAGCAGATAAAATGGGTGGGTTTTATTTATAGTAACATTGCTTATTTTAAAACTATAGGGGATGGAATTGGATAAATAGTGTATTATTTCTTCTTTTTTTTTGGGGGGGGGGGGGTTGGGGGGGATTTGCCTATAAAATGCATAGAAAATAAAGCAATTACTGAAATCAAGTAGCACCCCCAGAAAGCTTAATTTGTGGCAAAAAGAAAACTAGATATAGATCATTTACGTGTAATGAGTAGTGATAAAGTTATTGGCGAATGAATGGGGGGAGCGCTGACAGGGGAAAATTGCTTCCATCCTTGAGGTGAAAGCACCTGTAAACTGAAGCGGTTAAAATTGATTTTCTCAAAAACTACGGTACATGGGGCCTGATTCACAAAGCGGTGCAAACACTTTGCACGCCAGTGAAAAGCCCTTTATCACGGCTAAACTTAGTTTAGGCGTGATAAGAAGAAACTCGCAAGAAATAACTTTGCGCGCGCAGCCGCGCAGTGCGTGCGAAGCGCCCATTAAACCCTATGGGCGCTGCGCACGGAATTGCGCGACTGCGCGCGCAAAACTTTGTGCGCGGGACTTTGCGTGCGATAAAGAGCACAAAGCGGTGCTAACTCAGCGGTGCAAAGGTTATCACGCCTAAAGTCTTTTAGGCGTGAGAACTGAGTGGCTGGATAGTTTACTGGTTAAGGGCTCTGCCTTTGACATGGGAGACCAGGGTTCGAATCCTGGCTAGGTCAAGTACCTATTCAGTAAGGAGTTCAAGGCAAGACTCCCTAACACTGCAGGGTGGCCTCTTGAGCGCGTCCCTGTGGCTGCAGCTCTTGAGCGCTTTGAGTCCGACAGGAGAAAAGCGCTATACAAATGTTTGGATTATTATTATTATAGTTATCACCGCTTTGTGAATCAGGCCCTGGTCTTTTCTCAAAATATTTTTTTTTACCAAGTTCTTACTGATCCCCCTAACATACCTGTCAAAATTGGTAGCTAGAGCATGTATGGGGGCTTTGTTATCAAGGCTGCTGTGCACGTTAGGGTGCTCCCGCGCGCGATCGTGTGTGCGTTGGCGTGCTCCCGTGCTCCCACCCCGGGAGCCCGGAGATCAATGAGTGGGAACATTGTTCCCATTCATCGATCTAAGTCCCCGGTAGAAACACCGATGGCTTTTTTTCAGAGGCCGCGGTCTTTCTGCAAAAAAAAAAAAAAAAATCATGTCCTCCTTGTAGTTAGGATAGAAAAACAAAAACTCACAAATAGTAAAACTACATGCACATACATTTTTAATACAAAACGACACAATAAATTACATTTAAAATTATCTGTTTACCTCCCACACCCAAAAAATACCCAAATAAAATGTTTAACTAAAAGAAAAAAAAAATTACAATTAAAAAAAAAACAAATACTGTAGTTACCTAAGGGGCTGAACTTTTTTAATATGCATGTGAAGAGGGAATACAACTAAAACATTTTTAAATTATAAGCTTGTAAATAGTGATGGACGCAAAACTAAAAAAATGCACCTTTAATTCCAAATAAAATATTGGCGCCAAACATTGTGATAGGGACATAATTTAAATGGTGTAATAACCGGGACAAATGAGCAAATAAAATACGTAGGTTTTAACTAAGGTAGCATGTATTATTTTAAAGCTATAATGGCTGAAAACTGAGAAATAATTATTTTTTTCTTAATATTTCTGTTAAAATGCATATAGAAAAAAATAATTGTTAGCAAAATGTACCCCCCAAAGAAAGCCTAATTGGTGGCGGAAAAAACAAGATATAGATCAGTTCATTGTGATAAGTAGTGATAAAGTTATTGGCGAATGAATGGGAGGTGAAAATTGCTCAGATACATAAGGTGAAAAACGACTGAAGGCTGAAGTGGTTAACCATTGATTTCAATTAAAAAAGTCTCTGGAACACGAAATTTGGTATTTGCCGGTGGAACACCGAGATTCATTGCAATAGAAATTTGAAATAGGAATTTGGTTGTTCTGATCAACCCTAACTGCGAATGAGACCACATGGTGGTCAGATTCCCAGCACAGGGCACACGCTGGGTTACCATGTATTATGTGGTAATTGCACATGTTATTTAGTAATCTAATGATCTGTACATGGATTTGATCTTTCCTAACACAGGGATGAAGTTGGAATGGCTCTCGTTAACTCTCCAGTGGCTGCACTTGCGGGAACAACTATTTTATTAATCATTATGGACTGCTTGATAACATCATTTAAGAATCAATTCATCACTCAGTCCATTAGGCCATTCATCATGCGTCTGGACTGGCTATGCACTAACGAGAAGTCATTACCGGGGTGTGCCGAGCGTTTTCCTTTCTTGTAATGTCTCCTTTTCTTGTGATTGTGGTAGAGAAAGCTGGTCGGGTGGCTGGTGGATTCGGAACTGCAGTGGATCGGGCTGCATTGGCTTTTTTGTCCCCTTTGTTGCTTTTGTTCGGTAAAGACATTTCTAGAGAAGAGACATTTTTGAGTTCCGGACAGTAGAAAGTTTTTGTAAACAAGGCCATATAGAGATATCAAATGTGCAGACTGCCCGACTGTAGCGAGGAAGAAAACGGGTTGTCAGATTACTGCATGGTAAACAACGCTGAGTGAGGAACACACAACACTTCCCTTCTTAGAAGAAGGGGACAGGGCAATGGAAAATCCTATTTTCCAGTGCATGCACAGTAAAGATTGTTCATTGCAGGCTCAGGCCCGCCAATTACAGGTTGGCCTGGCATGTGATGGACAACGGACACCAACCCCTATGGGTGTGATCCAGAGTTAACCCTTGGCAGGCTGGTTATAAGGAGCAACCAGTCTGGAGGGACTTCACTTGTAACTACTTGTAACTTCCTTAAACTTCCTGCCATAGCATAGATGTTCTTAAGAGAAAGCTGAGTTATTCACATGGACTAGCTCAAGCGCCACGACACGCAAGATTGACTTCAGATGTATTGCTTTACTGAGATAAGAAGATTGCTGATGTGCACATCTGTATGACTTTATTTGCCATATATATTCCTTAAAGGACTTACGAGGCGAACTTAGTAAAAAAAGTTAATTACCTGCCTCATCTTCTATGGCACGGAGGACGCCGTCCGCACCCTCCGTGCCGATCCGCCGGGTCCCCCCGCTCATTAGCCCCCCGGGCCGGCTGCCGACCCCACGGCCCGGGTCGGGCTCTCTTGCCTCTCCCAAAATGGCCGCTTGCTCTGGCCGCGGCTGCGCAGTCCGCATAGCCGCGAGTGCGGCTGCGCAGCTCTAGGGCCAACCCCTCTGATCCACGCTACGTAGCTTGAGGAGTCTGGAGTGCACTTTGGAGATGAGATATCTGCTGGCTGTGAGAATATTGCATCGCCGGGCGCAGCTATTCTAAGCTGCTGGTGCAGAACCGAAGGAGTGGTGTTGCCCCTAGCAACCACCAATTACGTTTTAACAGTGATCCCCTGCTGGAGCCAAAGGGTAGGTGAGCCGTGCTGCCAATTCTGCTAGTTATACACGGGGCAGAGGAGGACACACGGGTAGTGGAGGGAAAGCAGGGGGCAGTGGAGGACACGGGGGGGGCAGCAGGGGACACACAGGAGAAAGAAGGAGAAAGAAGGGGACACATTAGGGGACAGAAGGGGACGCATGGGGATGGGAGGGCCACATGGGGGTAGAAGGGGACACATGGGGGCAGAAGAGGACACATAGGGGACACAGAAGGACACAATAATTGGGGGAGAACTTCTACAAGATGTTTTTGGACCAATGGCACACCAGGTTTAATATATACATATAGTGCTGCCCATAATTATAATAATTTTTGCTAGGGGTATGAATAATTAAGGGCAGCACTATATATATATATATATACATATATATATATACATATATATATATATATATATGTAGAATGTACTCTAGCTTATGTTAACTTATTTCTATGTTAATGACCAGACACTTGAGGTCGTTTCAAAGGGGTTAAATAAAAGGGGTTTATTTACAGATTTACATATGTACAAGTTATAGCATACAAACTATGTGACTCACATAATGGCTCTATATACCCTATGCACAGTCACACGCTTTCATTAGCTGAGCCCCTTTCTATCTCACCGTCCATGTCAGCATTCCAAGAGAGAGAGAACTTCTCAAGCATTGTCTTATATCTGGATACCACAGGCATAAAGACTCCTCCTCTGTTATACATCATCAATAGTTCCTGCCCTTAGCAGCTGGGGGAAGGAACTTGTTGTAGCTAGTCCCATGGACCATTGTTGACCAAACCAGACAAACCAGCTTCCTCTCAGCTTTTCTCCTCAATGGCCATTTGCGGGGGCTGGGGTCAGTGTCTGAGGCCATTGTCTTTGCTGTGTTATTTACTCATATGCAGATGTGTGTGGTTGTAAAAAGTCATTTATGAAACACAGGCTTTGCACAAGGCCCCAGCTGATCAACTAGATTCACTGTAAATCTCTCATAGCAACATAAATGTCCAGACATACTTTTCCATTAAGGCACACATGGAAATACAGTTTATACCGATAAAATACAACATTCCCTCCTGTTGTGCCTAATGGACACACCCTCATGGCTGGGATCCGGAACATGTGCCCTTCAGCGGATAGCTTCTGTATGCTCCGCACAGCTACATTGAGTCGCAAAACAGTTCTTGCTGGACGCAAGCCACTGCTGGGCTGTATCAAATAACAGTTACCCCCGGCAGTGTGACACAGTCCAAGGTTATTGGGAATCATTTCTCCTGTGGACAGACCATCCTCGCTATGCAGGGGCCAATGACCAGGAACCCAACATTCATTCCCACTCACACCTAATCGGTACATTGACATGACATTAATTGCAAGGGTGAATATCCAGCATCATACCATATATGTGTCACCTGGATTTATCAGATCGCAATATCTTATCATGTGAACCTTAGTTTGTTCTGCAAGTTTATTGCCATCAATGTATACCTTTATGACAAAGACACATCATACCCATGGATTATCCATTGCAACCAAATATATATCTCAATGCGTTTGTTTGTGTAGGTAGGTTGTGCACATGAAAATATAATAGAAGAAAACTATTTATTGTACCATTGTAGGTCATGCGGTATGCAAAACACCTTTATATTTCAGTACCTACATTGTCTTGTACTTAGTGGATTGGGCACAAAATATATATAGATGGAACAAAAAAACTTAACTTCTAATCAATGATCAGTACCTTGATTCTATATCATTGGTGTCAAGACATTCCATTACCAGAGGTTACCCACCCCTACTGTATACTGAAAGGGTGGGCCTGGTTATTAACTTACATACAAAGAAAACGCCTACTGTTCAGGCTTTATCCACCTTCAAAGTTAAATTTATCTTCTAACAAAACAAGAATGGATGGTGATGCCCAGCTATTTAATAATAAACCATTGTTGGTGGTAATTTCCAGGGGCTTCTTTGAAGCTCTGGCTACTCCCTTTAACCATTCAACTGTGTGAATTTGCATACATTCTTTTTAGTTGTAGACTTCCCCCATCCCTGTGGGCTAAATACCCATTCACTTCCTTTGATGAGTCCTTCTACAATTTATCTGTGTCAATGAATCTATACCACCCTTTACATAACAATGAGAATACTCTCTGTAGCCTTCCAACCTGGGAGGGGACTCTTTGGGAAGGCATTCTAGTGTAGAAACCATCCCCCTTTCCTTATAAATCCCAATAAAAGAAAATAAATATCTCCACTACTGCTGCGTGTTAATATCTCTGCGGCCCCCTGCACACTGCCAATCTGATTTGCAATAAAATAAAAAAAAAGTAAAATCGCGTCCCAAAACTGCTAATCGGAATTGCATGTAGTGTGCAAGAGCTCGCAGGAAAATATAACATCTCTGACAATACCTCCCACAAGAGAACAAACTCTTTAATCTTAAATAATGTAAATTGATCATACACCTATAGATTTCCATCCAATGTTTCAAAACGATAAATTCCTTTAGGAAAATAATCGATTCAGAATAACTCGATTCCTACCAACCACTGCACATCAATTCCCAATAGATTCCAGCCGGGAATCTATTAGTAATCGATCGTATTGCAGAGTTGCCCAATGCAGTGCAAGGTTATTGGCCATTAATTTGCCAAAGTTGTTGCTCCTGATTGTTTTTAACTTTCCAACCTGTCCGATCGATTTATTCAATCGCCAAAATTGATCTGACATTTGGGGAATCGATTCCTAGCAGCTGAATCTGCAAGGAAATAACTGAGACAATCGATGTGTATGGCAACCCTTTCCATTACTTCCCTTGATTGTAGATCAAATTATAAACTTAAGATGTTTATTCGTAACCGTAAAATTGCATTTGAGTACTTTTTATGAATATACAGTATAAATAGGCAAACAACATTCATAGCTGTGTTTACTCTTGCCTTCAATATCGTGTATATAATCCCCCCTTTGGTACCTCAAAGCATAGGTACCACTTTCTCAATACTTCTATGTAAAAAACAACAACACACAAGTGAAAAAATTAAAACAAAATAAAAAATGGTGTATGGGGAAGCAACAAAAATCCCCACAACCGAAAAGCAAAAATGTATTGCGAAAATAAATGATAAAATTATTCAAAAACTGAACAGGGAGAGAGAAAAAAAAAACTACAACTCTTTGGTTGTTACTAATCAAACCAACAAACAAACACACAGAAACGTACAGGCCTTTCAGGACACACACATAAGTTAGTTACACACAGGTCTGTACAATTAGTACATTGACACAAAGATGCTGATATCCTGTGGAGCTCATTGTCTTCAGTACTGGGCCATCTGTGTCAATAGGAACAAGACAGAAAAGAAACAACAACAATACAGACTGTACAAGTTAATTGTTAACCACCTTTACTTCAGTTTCACTCCTTAAACCTTCTATTGTTTAATTGTTTGCAAACAATTAGGATTTTAACTCATGAGCTCATGGTATTTTCTGCAGACTAATTGTTAACCTCTATAATTTAGAATGGGTGCACCCTGATCCTAAACCAAATTCCATGTAGATGCCCTTGGCTAAAGAGGAGAGAAAGTATAACACAATACATGAATACAACATAATCAAATGTTAGATGGCTTGAATTTTTAACCACATACATTTCCTTTCAGAGATATCTGAAAAACAAAGCATAATTATGTTAATATCCTCACATTAAGACACCATTGTTACTTCACAATCTGTTAGGTTACCCCTATACTGCAAACCTGTTGAGACAACAGATTGTATTTCATTTGCCCTACATTATTACACATTAATTTTTGAACACTCTGCCATATATCCCAAGAAAAAAGGGATTGCAATGTTTGACAAACTACAGAATAGCCAATATGGCATACTGGCTAGCGGGGCATAAACTGGAATGTTTGGCCAGTGTCCTTGGGCACCGAATGCAACATTATCAAATTCTTTAGAGTTTGCTTGTTGCCCACAATTCCAAATTCTGTTTTCCAGCTTATCTGGGCCCTGAAATGCACCAAAGTTCTCATGTTTTTCATGATCGTGAGGGGAGATGGTGCTTACACAATTGGAAATATTGCTGGTGTGTCTATTCTTAACTTTGTGGCTTCTGCAATATCGTTTTATGTGGCCAGGTCTATGGCATCGGTAACATCGGAAACTGTTTCTCTGTGTACCTTTATATGCCACAGATACATTGGATGTCTCTCCCTCATTGTCCTCCTCACAACAATCCCTCAGTATATTAATGAATTGTTGATACGTGATGGCATTTTTAAGAGCAAGTTTAACTGGGTGGCTCACCATACACTTATTTGCCATGGAATATAGCAACTCCCCATCATCAGCTGATACATCTTGGCAATTATGGACCACTCTATACAGTGAAATGTACTCATGACAAAATATCACAGGATCCATTCCTTTCATGAATCTCATGCTTGCCAGCGCTTGCACGCCTCTTTCATCACGACTTCCCAATACACGCTGTACTTCCTGTCTCCTACCTCCTGCATCTGCTACACAACCACCATTTTCCAGAACTATGCGAGTGGCTAAGGGCCCCGGCAACCAGGCCCGTAAAAGTGCACATGCATCTTCATCATTTAGACTGCAGTGGTGCTCAGCAGAGCTCGAATATTCGAGTAGCTCGAATATTCGAGCTCTTTTTCAGCTATTCGAGCTCGGTATTCGAGCTCCGAATAGCTGTAGCTATTCGAATGGGCTATTCGAGAACACTCGAATAGCCCATTCACTATTCGAGCTATTCGAGCAAACCGGCGCTATTCGAGCTCGGTACCGAGCTCGAATAGCGTCATAGCCCAGATTGATGTGCTTAGAGCCAATCAGAGGGCTCCCAGGCCCTCTGACGGCAGCCAATCACAGAGGGGGACCCTGGCCAGCCCCTACCCTATAAATAGCGGCCGCCATGTTCGGGTTTTCCATGCTTGCCTGAGACTTGTACAGAGAGAGATCTGCTCCTTTGTGCTTTGGCTTAGCAAGTGCTCTATTGTGTTCATTTACCTAGCGTTTTTGCTCACCTACACCTGCCATATACACCTGTATTGTTGTTATTTAGATAGACATTGTATTTTAGTTAGTAGCTTGTGTGTTACATTAGAGACAGGCAGCTGCTGCAAGCTTACAGGTTTAGGCCTCAGGGGGGCCTTGCCTCTGTGGGCAGCTGTCCTCTGTTTATTTCTCTCATCATCTATACCAGTATTTCTGCTGTCCTTTACTAATAGTATTGTAGTTATACTGTACTAGGAGTAGGACACTCACTGACTGTCACTGTTTATAGGCTACTAGCTAGCTCCTGCGTGTGTGCACTCACTCACTGTCTGTGTGTACACACACTCTATTTCCTTCTGATTACTGATTGATTATTGTTAGTTGTACTTACTTACTACTTACTCTTACTGTACCCGTAGGGACACTCACTGTCACTGTTCATATAGGCTACTAGCTCCTGCGTGTGCGCACTCACTGTCTGAGTGTACACACACAACACACACTCTATTTCCTTCTGATCGCTGATTGATTATTGTAATTAGTTAGTTCTACTTACTGTTACTACTTACTCTTACTGTACTAGGAGTCTAGGACACTCAGTCACTGTGTTCATAGGCTACTAGCTCCTGCGTGCGTGCACTCACTGTCTGAGTGTACACACACCCACACTCCATTTCCTTCTGATCGCTGATTGATTATTGTTATTAGTTAGTTCTACTTACTGTTACTACTTACTTACTCTTACTGTACTAGGAGTCTAGGACACTCAGTCACTGTGTCCATAGGCTACTAGCTCCTGCGTGCGTGCACTCACTGTCTGAGTGTACACACACCACCCACACTCCATTTCCTTCTGATCGCTGATTGATTATTGTTATTAGTTAGTTCTACTACTTACTGTTACTACTTACTGTACTAGGAGTCTAGGACACTCAGTCACTGTGTCCATAGGCTACTAGCTCCTGCGTGCGTGCACTCACTGTCTGAGTGTACACACACCACCCACACTCCATTTCCTTCTGATCGCTGATTGATTATTGTTATTAGTTAGTTCTACTACTTACTGTTACTACTTACTTACTCTTACTGTACTAGGAGTCTAGGACACCCAGTCACTGTGTCCATAGGCTACTAGCTCCTGCGTGCGTGCACTCACTGTCTGAGTGTACACACACCACCCACACTCCATTTCCTTCTGATCGCTGATTGATTATTGTTATTAGTTAGTTCTACTTACTGTTACTACTTACTTACTCTTACTGTACTAGGAGTCTAGGACACTCAGTCACTGTGTCCATAGGCTACTAGCTCCTGCGTGCGTGCACTCACTGTCTGAGTGTACACACACCACCCACACTCCATTTCCTTCTGATCGCTGATTGATTATTGTTATTAGTTAGTTCTACTACTTACTGTTACTACTTACTGTACTAGGAGTCTAGGACACTCAGTCACTGTGTCCATAGGCTACTAGCTCCTGCGTGCGTGCACTCACTGTCTGAGTGTACACACACCACCCACACTCCATTTCCTTCTGATCGCTGATTGATTATTGTTATTAGTTAGTTCTACTACTTACTGTTACTACTTACTTACTCTTACTGTACTAGGAGTCTAGGACACCCAGTCACTGTGTCCATAGGCTACTAGCTCCTGCGTGCGTGCACTCACTGTCTGAGTGTACACACACCACCCACACTCCATTTCCTTCTGATCGCTGATTGATTATTGTTATTAGTTAGTTCTACTTACTGTTACTACTTACTTACTCTTACTGTACTAGGAGTCTAGGACACTCAGTCACTGTGTCCATAGGCTACTAGCTCCTGCGTGCGTGCACTCACTGTCTGAGTGTACACACACCACCCACACTCCATTTCCTTCTGATCGCTGATTGATTATTGTTATTAGTTAGTTCTACTACTTACTGTTACTACTTACTGTACTAGGAGTCTAGGACACTCAGTCACTGTGTCCATAGGCTACTAGCTCCTGCGTGCGTGCACTCACTGTCTGAGTGTACACACACCACCCACACTCCATTTCCTTCTGATCGCTGATTGATTATTGTTATTAGTTAGTTCTACTACTTACTGTTACTACTTACTTACTCTTACTGTACTAGGAGTCTAGGACACCCAGTCACTGTGTCCATAGGCTACTAGCTCCTGCGTGCGTGCACTCACTGTCTGAGTGTACACACACCACCCACACTCCATTTCCTTCTGATCGCTGATTGATTATTGTTATTAGTTAGTTCTACTTACTGTTACTACTTACTTACTCTTACTGTACTAGGAGTCTAGGACACTCAGTCACTGTGTCCATAGGCTACTAGCTCCTGCGTGCGTGCACTCACTGTCTGAGTGTACACACACCACCCACACTCCATTTCCTTCTGATCGCTGATTGATTATTGTTATTAGTTAGTTCTACTACTTACTGTTACTACTTACTGTACTAGGAGTCTAGGACACTCAGTCACTGTGTCCATAGGCTACTAGCTCCTGCGTGCGTGCACTCACTGTCTGAGTGTACACACACCACCCACACTCCATTTCCTTCTGATCGCTGATTGATTATTGTTATTAGTTAGTTCTACTACTTACTGTTACTACTTACTGTACTAGGAGTCTAGGACACTCAGTCACTGTGTCCATAGGCTACTAGCTCCTGCGTGCGTGCACTCACTGTCTGAGTGTACACACACCACCCACACTCCATTTCCTTCTGATCGCTGATTGATTATTGTTATTAGTTAGTTCTACTACTTACTGTTACTACTTACTTACTCTTACTGTACTAGGAGTCTAGGACACCCAGTCACTGTGTCCATAGGCTACTAGCTCCTGCGTGCGTGCACTCACTGTCTGAGTGTACACACACCACCCACACTCCATTTCCTTCTGATCGCTGATTGATTATTGTTATTAGTTAGTTCTACTTACTGTTACTACTTACTTACTCTTACTGTACTAGGAGTCTAGGACACTCAGTCACTGTGTCCATAGGCTACTAGCTCCTGCGTGCGTGCACTCACTGTCTGAGTGTACACACACACCACCCACACTCCATTTCCTTCTGATCGCTGATTGATTATTGTTATTAGTTAGTTCTACTTACTGTTACTACTTACTTACTCTTACCGTACTAGGAGTCTAGGACACTCAGTCACTGTGTCCATAGGCTACTAGCTCCTGCGTGCGTGCACTCACTGTCTGAGTGTACACACACTAAATTTACTTGTGATTACTACTACTGATTATTGTAACTGCTAGTTGTACTTCCTGACTGTTAATACTTACTTACTGTACTAGGGGACACTCACTCAGTCACCTCACCAACCAACCCACTCCATTAAAGTACCCCACTTTTCACCCGCCCTTTTACAAAACTTTTGTCTATACGCCCAAAACATTGAAGATGTCTGGAAGTGGCAGCCAGCGCGGTTTGGGCAAGGGGAAGGGCAGCAAGGGAATCAGGAAGAGAGGGAGCAGCATTGTGGCAAGCCGCGGCCGCGGGCGCGCCACCATGCACAGTTCCGCAGCAGCAGCAGCAGCGTCAGTGGCTAACATTCCTCCCATAGCCACTGGCCGTGGACGCCTTGGGCGCCGCCCAGGAGGAGCATCTGCAACTCACGCTGCAGAGACACAGCAGCAGCAGCGTGTAGCACCTGCTCCCATTTTCCTCCAGCCGGGTCGGAAACGTCCCATTGAGGAAAAGGATGCAGACACTGTGGTGCAACTCATGACGGAGGATGAGCAGCCCGCCATCAGCTCTGCATCCGAGGCCTCCACCCTCACCACCACCACCCCTGTTCGCAGCAGCCGCCCAGCAGGGCCTGGGGAGGAGGCCAGTTCACCGTCAGTCGCCGACCTGTCACTCAGCACTCTTTTGACCCCAGGCATGATGAGTCAATTGAATGCTGTTGTTGGCGATTTGGAGGAGGAGATGCTGATGGGCACTTTGGGGGAGGAGGGATTGGACAGCAAGACTGTGGCGACAGTCAAGCGTCCCATCCATGCATCAGCAGAGGAGTTTGGGGGGTCATCATCAGAGCAGGACATGTTTCAGGAGGGGCATGATGATGATGACCCGGTGACAGACAGAGACTGGGTGCCAACACATCCAGAGGATGTCGTCCTCAGCAGCTCTGAGGAGGAGGAGGAGGATGCGGTTGTGGGCCTTGCAAGGAGGCGCATCATTGCAAGCATTGGCAGCGTCCCACAGCCTGCTGGTGTCTCAGGCTCAGCAGCAGCAGCAGCAGCATCAGCCAGTACCACCACCAGCCGCACCCAAGACCCCCCCCCCCCCCCCAACCACCACAGGGAAACAGGCAGCAGCGCTTCCATGCCGTAGGGGGATGTTTTTGTCACCAATCTGGCGGTTTTTCACCATGCCCACAGTGTACAGCAAGTACGCCACTTGCAACCACTGTCAGCGGAAGTTGAGCAGAGGTGCAGACCCCTTGAAGTTCAGCACCAGCTCGCTGATCAACCACCTTTCTGCGAAACACTTCCACCAGCATGAGGAGTTCCAGAGGCTGAAGGCATCTGGTGCTGGCAGTGGCACCAATCCCATCACTGCACAGCCTTCAGCAGCAGCAGCAGCAACAGCAGCCACCCGCCCTCCTGCTCCTCCAGCAGCACCAGCAGGAGTGCGGAAACGCCCTGCTCCTCCCCCCTCTGCAACTCCTGCCGCCGACACTGAGGCCTGTTCTGGCAGCCAGTCCTCAGTGGCCTCCTCTGCTCCGTCTGCTGATTCCCGTGCCAGCAAAAAGGCACGCCAGAGCCTTTTGAGCGAGTCCTTCCAGGGGGTGGTTAGGGCTCTGCCTCCCAGCAGCCGTCGCGTGCGGCAGCTGAACGGCTTGCTGGCACGGGCCATGTGCTCCCAACTCCTGCCGTACACGCTCGTGCAGGAGGGGAGCGACATGCGGGCGCTGCTTGCTTGTGCAGCCCCAGACTGGCAGCTCCCCAGCAGACACTTCTTCGCCCGCAAGGCCATTCCTGCACTGCACCGCTTTGTGATGGCCAATGTGGAGCGAGGGCTGGAGCACGCGGTTGGTGAAAGGGTCCACGTCACCATGGACTCCTGGAGCAGCCGCTTCGGGACAGGCCGCTACCTGTCCTTCACTGTCCACTGGGTCAGCTTGGTGGAAGGGGGTGAGGATGGGAGAGCAGCAGCGGGCACAGCAGCAGCAGCAACACAGTGGGTGGTGCCACCCCGCAGGGTCAGGGGAACTGCAGCGGGTTCCTCCGATCCTCTGCCATCCTCCGCCACACCTGGCCAAACCCCCCGCCTCAGCAGCAGTGTGAAGGCCCGCCACTGCCAAGCGCTGCTGCACTTGGTCAGCCTTGGCAAGACCAAGCTGACGGCAGCCCACGTGTTGGCCAAACTCCAGGAGCAGGAGCGGATTTGGCTGACCCCCAGAGGCCTCAGAGTCGGAGAGGTGGTGTCCGACAATGGGGCCAATCTGGTTGCTGCCATAGACAGGGGAAACCTGACCCACATCCCCTGTCTTGCCCACGTGCTGAACCTGGTGGTGCAGAAGTTCCTGCGCACCTACCAGGGGATGGACGAGCTGCTGGAAACGGCAAGGAACGTTGTGCGTCACTTCCGGCGCTCGGCTGCAGCCTGTGCGAGCCTGGAAGACGTGCAAAAGGAGCTGGATCTGCCACGCCATCGGCTGATCATTGACGTTCCGACTCGCTGGAACTCCACCCTGGCGATGTTGGAGCGTCTGGTTGAACAGAAGCACGCTGTCAACCACTACCTTGCCCTGGCCACTGTTTCCGCAGCTCAGAGAAGGGACAAGACCAGCAACATCCCGTCCATCGTCCCCGATGATGACTGGAGGCACATGCAGCAGGTGTGCTTAGTGCTGGCTCCCTTCCTGCAGGCCACAAACATGGTGAGCAGGGACCATGCTATGGTCTGCGAGTGGGTGCCCCTGGTTTCTCTGCTGAACAGGGCACTCGATGCTTTGCTGGCACAGGGAGCGGCAGCCTTGGACCAGCAGGAGCGGCAAGCAGCTGCACAGTCCACCTCTGAGGGGGAGGAGGAGGAGGACTTGGTGGAGGTCCCTGACCTGGCTGCTGATGAGGGGGATCAGCGCAGTGCAGCTGAGTTGGTGCGGGGGTGGAGAGAGGATGAGGCAGCAGAGGAGGAGGATGAGGAGGACAGCACTGACGTCGATGTGCCAGCAGACGTGGCCCGCCTCTTCCCAATGGCAGCGCACATGCTGACGTGCCTGCGCAGGGACCCCAGGGTGATCCAGATGAAGCAGAGGGAGGACATCTGGATCAGCATGATGTTGGACCCACGCCTCAAGGGGAAGTTGAGCCAGTTCCTGCCGCCTGCAGGAGGAGACCCAGCGCAACAAATAAGGAGCTTGCAGCAGGCCCTTGTTGAGCGCTTGGAGGAAGCCTTCCCCCAGCCTTCCACCCCCACTGTCCAGCAGCCAGCACAGAGGCAGCAGCAGGTGCCTGCATCCAGCAGCAGCAAGCGCCCCACAGACCTGCTGTCTCTCAGCCACGAGCTCTACAGGACTGTAGAGGCTCCGGCAGCAGTGACTAGAGAGGAGATGCATGCAGCAGCATCCTCCTCCGGTCACAGCCAGCGCCTGACCCGCATGGTGGCTGACTACATGGGGTCCTACAGCGGGCTTGACAGCGATGCCCCTGTTGATCCCATGGAGTATTGGGTCAAGCGCATGGAGATCTGGAGCGAGCTGGCGCAGTACGCCCTGGAAGTGCTGTCCTGCCCCCCTTCCAGCGTGCTGTCCGAGCGCTGCTTCAGTGCAGCTGGTGGCGTGGTCACCGAGAAACGCTCACGTCTGTCTCACAAGTCTGTGGACAGACTGACGTTTCTCAAGATGAACCAGGCGTGGGTGGAAGGCGAGTTCCTGGCCCCTGTTGTCGGCGAGAGGGGGACATGAACTGGCTGCCGGAACTTAGTACCATCGTTAATGTGCCTTACCACCCTTTACCACCTCCTGGCTCCTGCTCACTAAGCCAGCCTGGTTCACTTTGACTATTACGTCGCCTGCAGCCACACATTTCACACCTACAGTGGGCTGCTGCTGTGTACTGCCCTTCTGCTGTCTGTCTGTGTTTCCCACTGCCAGGGTACACAGAATTACCTTCTGCTGCCACTCTGCCACCAGCTATTACGTCAAAACAATAGCTATATTGGTTGTAAAACCAAAACCAAAAAATCCAATAAAAAAAAAAAAGGTTTAATTTTTCTGAGGTGCCCGGGTTGAAAACTGTGTTGTCCCAGTTGTGTATTGGACACAATGTGGGCTGCACGACCGCTGTCTGGGACCTCCTGTTGTGTTTATTTACAGCCCTGGTATCACCGCTAGGTACCAGGGCTATTATGTCACGCTGCCTACCTGCTGCCACACTCACACTGCTCCTCCATTCCTCCTGCTGCTGCTGTCTGTCTGTGTTTCCCACTGCCAGGGTACACAGAATTACCGTCTGCTGCCACTCTGCCACCAGCTATTACGTCACAACAATAGCTGCTCACACTGCTCCTCCATTCCTCCTGCTGCTGCTGTCTGTCTGTGTTTCCCACTGCCAGGGTACACAGAATTACCTTCTGCTGCCACTCTGCCACCAGCTATTACGTCAAAACAATAGCTATATTGGTTGTAAAACCAAAACCAAAAAAAACCAATAAAAAAAAAAAAAGGTTTAATTTTTCTGAGGTGCCCGGGTTGAAAACTGTGTTGTCCCAGTTGTGTATTGGACACAATGTGGGCTGCACGACCGCTGTCTGGGACCTCCTGTTGTGTTTATTTACAGCCCTGGTATCACCGCTAGGTACCAGGGCTATTATGTCACGCTGCCTACCTGCTGCCACACTCACACTGCTCCTCCATTCCTCCTGCTGCTGCTGTCTGTCTGTGTTTCCCACTGCCAGGGTACACAGAATTACCGTCTGCTGCCACTCTGCCACCAGCTATTACGTCACAACAATAGCTGCTCACACTGCTCCTCCATTCCTCCTGCTGCTGCTGTCTGTCTGTGTTTCCCACTGCCAGGGTACACAGAATTACCTTCTGCTGCCACTCTGCCACCAGCTATTACGTCAAAACAATAGCTATATTGGTTGTAAAACCAAAACCAAAAAAAACCAATAAAAAAAAAAAAAGGTTTAATTTTTCTGAGGTGCCCGGGTTGAAAACTGTGTTGTCCCAGTTGTGTATTGGACACAATGTGGGCTGCACGACCGCTGTCTGGGACCTCCTGTTGTGTTTATTTACAGCCCTGGTATCACCGCTAGGTACCAGGGCTATTATGTCACGCTGCCTACCTGCTGCCACACTCACACTGCTCCTCCATTCCTCCTGCTGCTGCTGTCTGTCTGTGTTTCCCACTGCCAGGGTACACAGAATTACCGTCTGCTGCCACTCTGCCACCAGCTATTACGTCACAACAATAGCTGCTCACACTGCTCCTCCATTCCTCCTGCTGCTGCTGTCTGTCTGTGTTTCCCACTGCCAGGGTACACAGAATTACCTTCTGCTGCCACTCTGCCACCAGCTATTACGTCAAAACAATAGCTATATTGGTTGTAAAACCAAAACCAAAAAAAACCAATAAAAAAAAAAAAAGGTTTAATTTTTCTGAGGTGCCCGGGTTGAAAACTGTGTTGTCCCAGTTGTGTATTGGACACAATGTGGGCTGCACGACCGCTGTCTGGGACCTCCTGTTGTGTTTATTTACAGCCCTGGTATCACCGCTAGGTACCAGGGCTATTATGTCACGGCGAGCTGCCTGCCTCATTGACTGCCTGCTGCCACACACTCATCCTCCTCCTCCTGCTGCTGAATTTACCTCCTGCTGTCTTTGTGTTTCCACTGCCAGGGAGCACATACAATGGCGCTTCCAACATGCGTGCGCCCACCAGCTATTTGTTACGCTCAAAAATAGCTGCATTTCTTTAAAAAAAAATTTGAAAAGAGAAATACGTGAAGAAGAAGAAGAAGACGATATTGAAAAAGAAGGAGAAGGAGAAGATGAAGAAGAAGATGAAGAAGAAGATGAAGAAGAAGAAGATGAAGATGAAGAAGATGAAGATGAAGAAGAAGAAGAAGATGAAGAAGAAGAAGATGAAGAAGAAGATGAAGAAGATGAAGATGAAGAAGAAGAAGAAGATGATGAAGAAGATGAAGAAGAAGAAGAAGAAGATGAAGAAGAAGAAGATGAAGAAGAAGAAGATGAAGAAGAAGATGAAGAAGATGAAGAAGAAGATGAAGAAGATGAAGATGAAGAAGAAGAAGAAGATGATGAAGAAGATGAAGAAGAAGAAGAAGAAGATGAAGAAGATGAAGAAGAAGAAGAAGAAGATGAAGAAGAAGAAGAAGAAGATGAAGAAGATGAAGAAGATGAAGAAGATGAAGAAGAAGATGAAGATGAAGAAGATGAAGATGAAGAAGATGAAGATGAAGAAGATGAAGAAGATGAAGAAGAAGAAGAAGATGAAGAAGAAGAAGAAGAAGATGAAGAAGAAGATGAAGAAGATGAAGATGAAGAAGAAGAAGAAGATGATGAAGAAGAAGAAGAAGAAGAAGAAGAAGATCTAGAAGAAGATTAAGAAAGATAAAGAAGAAGAAGAACAAGTATATACAGTAACACTACACTACTGAACCAAATTAAGGACACAACTTCTCTTTCCACATTTTTTTTTAAAGGAACATCCCCACATAATCACTTGCTGTTGTTACTTGGAAAAAAAGATGTTTCTTGCATCATTCACCCTCAAAACAAGTGTTGGAAGCTATTTTGGGCCAATTCGAATAGTCAGCTCGAATAGTGAGCTCGAATACCGACTCGAATAGTGAGCTCGAAGTCCGAGGTCGAATCGAATAGTAAAAAATATTCGACTCGAATATTCGACTGACCTCGAATAATTTACTATTCGAATTCGACCAAATTCGAATTTTTAAAAGGGGTATTTGAGCACCACTATTAGACTGTACTGCCTCAAATTGACTAGACAACCTCACAGGCGATTCTAGGGAATCAAAATCGCCCAGAATCTGACATAAGCGCAGTTTGTCCTGAATTGTTAGCACAGTAGGGCTGGACACATCTGCTAGTTGTACCCCACTGCAGGTACTGTCATCAGTAATAGTTCAGACATTTGCAGACTCACAAGTTTTTGCTTTTTGTTCACATATTGATAAGATGTAATTTTCCTTCTGGATCAACACTGAGTTGGTATGTAACAGTTCTCTTTTTAAAGAGGCAACCAGCTCTTGCATCTGGGTTAATTTATCATTGAGTGAGTGAATTAAGGTTTCATTTGAGGCGCATTTGACCTTGTGCTGTTCTATTTGTTTCTCCAATTCACTATTCCTTTCCTTCCAATCATCTGCCTCTAATTTCAACTCCTGCAAATCGGCTCTCGATGAATCTGCCATAACTACCAAATTATCCTTAAAATTATCCAGGTCCTTTCTGATTTGCTGTCTGTCTGCAGCCCAATCTCTCGCTCTCTGCTCTGATATGACCCTCATCCTAAGTAAAATCGAAATTTCATTTGCGAGCTTTATCTTCTGGACTTTGTTTCCAAAATATGTCTGCTGCAATCCATTATTATATGTCTCACATTTTCCAACCAATGACGCAAACTGCTGCTCAAGGGATTTATTCGCACATGTATTCACATCAACCGTGGCGTATTTACTGACAAAATTTTGTGCAATCTCCATTTTCACCAAACTGCACTAAACATACGATTCAATGACCAACACAGAAGCTATTGTCCTTGCAAAACACTCACATTCACTTCTAACTGCCTTCAGATTATGTGATCTACACTCACAATGGCTGACCAAACTATATACACAAATACAGCAACAACAGGAGATGAAGCTTTTGCTGCCTCTCACAGACCATTCATATTCAATCCACACAATTCCTGAAACCTATTGTTTCCTATAGCATACCTATGTACCTTTTCAACAACCTATCTTCCTAGCAGTTACCTTGTCACATACAACCAAACCTCACAAACTGCAATCAAAATACAGATATGCATTGATATATATATATATATATATATAAAAAAAAAAAAAAAAAAAACTTACCGCATTTCGTATGCTTCCTTGGTGTCCAGGGTCCACGTTCAAGTTTTCCGCTAAGTCCTTTACCCTCGTCTTCCACGTTCTCTGGAACTATTCGCTAGAGTAACTCTCTGTTATAGGGTTCTATGTGGATTTACTAATTATCCACACGCTATCTTGGGGTGCCAAATGTAGAATGTACTCTAGCTTATGTTAACTTATTTCTATGTTAATGACCAGACACTTGAGGTCGTTTCAAAGGGGTTAAATAAAAGGGGTTTATTTACAGATTTACATATGTACAAGTTATAGCATACAAACTATGTGACTCACATAATGGCTCTATATACCCTATGCACAGTCACACGCTTTCATTAGCTGAGCCCCTTTCTATCTCACCGTCCATGTCAGCATTCCAAGAGAGAGAGAACTTCTCAAGCATTGTCTTATATCTGGATACCACAGGCATAAAGACTCCTCCTCTGTTATACATCATCAATAGTTCCTGCCCTTAGCAGCTGGGGGAAGGAACTTGTTGTAGCTAGTCCCATGGACCATTGTTGACCAAACCAGACAAACCAGCTTCCTCTCAGCTTTTCTCCTCAATGGCCATTTGCGGGGGCTGGGGTCAGTGTCTGAGGCCATTGTCTTTGCTGTGTTATTTACTCATATGCAGATGTGTGTGGTTGTAAAAAGTCATTTATGAAACACAGGCTTTGCACAAGGCCCCAGCTGATCAACTAGATTCACTGTAAATCTCTCATAGCAACATAAATGTCCAGACATACTTTTCCATTAAGGCACACATGGAAATACAGTTTATACCGATAAAATACAACAATATATATATATATATATATATATATATATATATATATATATATATACCAGGGGATGAGCAGCACAAACCAAATTATATGCAATACTATGCAAAGCATGCACGCAGCACTGGAGAACCCCAATCTCCATAAGAAATATATAAATACAGAGGGTGCTGCAGCACACAACAGGAAAACAGTGACAGGGGCTCTTGGTTACGCTTTAACGTGTTTAAACTCACCAACTGCACCAAAGTGTCCCCGATCTGGTGAGTCCTACTCTAACCAGGCAAAAATGCTAGTTTTTATCAGCGTTCTAGTGGGAACCATGCCAAAAGCCCAGGGGTCAGCTAAATGGGAGAAATGAAATTAAAAACACCTCACCTTCTACTAGCTACTGACTGAACTATGAGCACCGCTCATTTATATGCTTAACTGTGCTAGAGGTGGGCGTGGTTATGCACGCTCACAGGGGAAAATAACATAAGCCATGGGATGAGCAGCACAAACCGAATTATATGCAATACTATGCAAAGCATGCACGCAGCACTGGAGAACCCCAATCTCCATAAGAAATATATAAATACAGAGGGTGCTGCAGCACACAACAGGAAAATAGTGACAGGGGCTCTTGGTTACACTTTAACCAGTGGCGTAGGTAAGGAGCTGTGGGCCCCGATGCAAGTTTTACACGGGCCCCCCCCCAAGCACTCTATACATAACAATTGATACGGTGCACCAAAACCTGCCAATGGAAACTACAGTGTCAGAGGTGCAAGAAGGTGGTGGGGAACAGTTTGTTAATGATTACTACTATTCAAAGTATCTATAGAAGTGATTATTATGAACACAGGACCAATAGAGAGCTAATACTGTAGTTGAGGGAGGGCCCTTCGCGGCCCCTCTGGCCCAAGGGCCCTGATGCGGTCGCTACCTCTGCAACCCCTATTGCTACGCCCCTGACTTTAACGTCTTTAAGCTCACCAACGTCAACGTGTCCCCACAGTGTCCTGTTGTGTGCTGCAGCCCCTCTGTGTGTATGTATATATATATATATATATATATATATATATATATATATATATATATATATATATATATATATATATATATATATATATATATTGCCCTCTAACCCTGCGTCTTATAGTCTGGAGCATCTGGGTATTTATGTTTGTTTTATTTCTTTCTGATGACTCCTTTGTTATTTTCCAATTTTTGTGCCATCTCTCTAAAGGTGGCCACACACCATACAATTTTAAAAAAATATTTGCAATTCAAGAATTGCAATCAATTTTTATGACTGATTGTAATATTTTACAAATCTGACCAATGTAACCCACAACACATATGTTCAATTTTTACCCAATTATGAAAAAAAATGATTGAAAGCTCAGAAAAAATTGCTGAGTAATTGACAATCTACCCCATACCATTCAATTTTGATAAAAATTGATCAGAAAAATCCATCACTCTTTTATCGAATAAAAACAGGAAATTCAATCAGATTTCTCAAACAAATGAAAAAAAAAGCTTTTGATTTCTCGGGACAACCAATCACAATTATTGAATTAGTGTAAAATTGGATCTTTGAGGCTGGTTTCACAGTGGTTAAAGTCCCGCATTACAGCAGCCAGTAACACAGCCTAACTCACAGCACTGTAAAATCAATTGTGCTGTTCACAGTGCACACGTTGCGTTACATTGTAACGCTGCACGTTTAAACAAAGTGCTGCATGCTGTACGTTATACTGGGGTAAGCCACGTTAGACTGTTTGCACATGCTCAGTAATGTTGGAGGAAGAGGTCTCCCCTCCCCCTTCACAGCCAGCCACATGGGGCACGGTGGCGTAGTGGTTAGCTCTCTCGCCTTGCAGCGCTGGGTCCCTGGTTCGCATCCCAGCCAGGGCACTATCTGCAAAGAGTTTGTATGTTCTCTCCGTGTCTGCGTGGGTTTCCTCCGGGCACTCCGGTTTCCTCCCACATTCCAAAAACATACGGATAAGTTAATTGGCTCCCCCTAAAATTGGCCCTAGACTACAATACATACACTACATAATATAGCCATATGGCAATGGTAGGGACTAGATTGTGAGCTCCTTTGAGGGACAGTTAGCGACAAGATATATATATACACTGTGCAGCGCTGCGTAATATGTCGGCGCTATATAAATACTAAATAATAATAATAATAATGGCTAATTAATATTCACTGCACTGCAGAGACTCCTTGTAGGACTGTAGAGTTGTCCGGATCATGAACGAATCGTTGATTTGATCCGGAACTTTTTTGTGAATTGAATAATCCGGATCATCACAATGAAAGATTTGGTTCACAGTGGATGTCGGTCTGGAGGAAACAGAAACATACAGAATGTACAGTGCAGGGAAAGTCCTGTCCTGCTAGTCATTTCACCCCCAGTCTGCTTCCCTAGTAAAATGATTCAAATGATTTGGTTCAAAGATCCAGATCTTTTCAATGATCCGATTCAAATGATCCGAATCCTTAAAAAGATTCGGACTTCCTATCACTAACCTGGAGCGGCTGCTTTAAGAGCTTCATAACGCAGCTCAATCTGACGTCCAACTCCAACACCACCATACACTGTGTTAGGGGCACGTTATGCGACCATAACGTCCCCTAAAATGCAACGTTTTGGTGTGAAAGTAGCCCTAATTGTATGGTGTGTGGCAACCTTAATAGGCACCATTAATGGTACAATTTTTTCACTAAATGCGGTCTTTCAATGCAATTTTTATGATTGAAAATAATTGGAAGGTAATTATTGATTATTCACATTTACTAAAAAATTTTTTTTTTTTCAAATTTGATCATAAAATCCAACTTTTAGACAGATTTTTATCCTATTTAGCAATCAACAAAAGAATCATGCCTTCATAAATGGCACATTTTCTATACAATTTGATTATTAAAATCTCATCGAAAGATCGCATTTGGTGAAAAAATTGTACCATTGATGGGCAACTTGAACCTGATGTTCTACACTTGTATAAAGGGAAGATCAGTAAATAACAGGACAGACAGCTGTGCCTGACAGATAAAGCTTTACTATGACAACAGTTTGGGATTGGTACACGTTCGAGCCCTTTTGTGGAAGAAAAAAAACTGTCTAAAATAACTCCTCTAAAAACAGCATCCAAGGAGGGAAAAAGGAAAAAGAGAGAACCTCTTTTTTTATGATCTGCTGCCCTGTTCTTTCGCTGTTACTATTATTGGTGCTTTCTAACATTTTTCCGCCAGTATATTTTATTTTTTTTGGTTTATATATTCTATGTTGCCTTAAGATACGCTTGACCTTTTGACCCACCGACGCCATAAATGTCTCGCATACTAACTTGTTTCAATACATTTCCTTTGCCGCGGATCTCGGGGGCTGCCGGGCCAGACGCCGGCGCTGGGAAATTGAACTGGTTCTCAGACTCACAGATATTATTTTTCTAACAGGCTTACAACTTTTATTGAATTAGGAAGCGTGGGGGACTTTGCTCTGGGTAAGAGAGCTAACAGCCTGCACAATAAACTACAATATGGGTAATGATATAACTGCTTACACAAAGGGTTTTAGAGGCAAATAACAACATATTTACACATTATAATTAAAGAGGACCTGAACTCAGAACTTCCTCTCTACTTTAAAAGATAAGCAACAGCATAATAACCTTTAAAGAAAAAAATTTCTTTGTTACAGCTGATACAAATCCTGCAATAAATCTGCAGTGTGTCTACTTCCTGCTTTCATGGAAGCAGACAAAGGGTTAACATCCTTTGTTTTGTTTTTTTTATTGAAAAAAATATATACAAAATATACAATACAATAAATAATAATGATATTCGTGATCAAAAGGATCACAAAAGCAAAACATACATAAGCGATATATACATTGTATATCCTATACATAATGTATTAGCAACAATACTATTTACACAAGGTGATTAATTATCCATATCACAAACTTGTATCAAGCAAAAAAAAAAGGATTATAAATCCCTGAGCAGAAGAATACTCATTCAATCTACATTCAAAACCAGACAGGACAACAGGAAACATGAATCCATCACCCTACACCCAACAAGTGACTATCACCAGAAACAATAACCACTCATTCTGCCATTTATGCAGGAGGGGTAAACAAAGACAAAAATATCAAAATCAACACAAGACAAACAAGGACACCCATAAGTTAGTTGGAGGGATAACTCCACTAATTATGTCTGTGGCCAATCATCAAAAAAGGTATGAAAAAAAAATCAAAAAACTGAAAAAGGGTGATGAGAAACAGAAAGCTCACCCAGAAGAGACGGAGATAGGCTAAGGAGGCCTGATTCTGCCACGCAAGAACCCAGGCACCTCTGCCCATCCTTTGTTTACAAACCATCTGCTCTGCCGAGGCAGCCAGCTGACACAGCTGAAAGATCAAATTACAACTTGTGATTAGTCACAGATGGGGGGTTTAGACAGGCTAAACTCTCTGAATATATACAGGGTGCATTTCTCTCTGTTTTCCTTCTGTCGTGTGCAAGAGTTCAGGTCCGCCTTAACCTCCTTGCCGATCTAATTCTCCCCGGCAAGGAGGCAGCGCAGCACTTTTTTAATATATTTTTTTTTTCAAATCATGTAGCGAGCCCAGGGCATCGCTACATGTTAGCCGCTGAGCGGCGGCATCCCCCCACCCACTCCGATCGCCTTCGGCGATCAGAGTAAGCAGGAAATCCAGTTCAGAACGGGATTTCCTGCTGGGCTTCCCCGGTCGCCATGGCGACAGGGCAGGATGACATCACCGACGTCATGGACGTCGGGACGTCACAGGGAATCTCGATCCGCCCCTCAGCGCTGCCTGGTACTAATTGGCCAGGCTGCGCAGGGGTCTGGGGCGGGGGGAGGCGGCTCGGCGTGGCGGGTAGCGGCGGATCGGCGACGAGCGGCGGCGATCGAATGTTACAAGCAGCTAGCAAAGTGCTAGCTGCTTGTAACAAAAAAAAAATTATGCAAATCGGCCCAGCGGGGCCTGAGAAATCCTCCTGCGCAGGTTACCCCGAGCTCAGCTCGGGATAACCGGCAAGGAGGTTAATATGCAAGGGTATTTATTTGCCCCCCAGCTCCCCCTCACATGCACGCACGCACGCACGCACGCACGCTCTCTCTCTAGGCCTGCCTCACTTAAATACCTATTTAACCTCCCCTGCATTTGATTTCCCTGCAATTTTTGTACCAAAAGCGTTTTTAAAGCGGACCCAAACCAAAAACCAAAAAATGTTTTAATTACAAATATTTAGTTGCACCACTCTGACACATACAAAGATAAATAACCCTTCTCTTTTCATAACTAGGGTTATACTGGGGCAGCCATTAGCAATTCCTCCTTTGCCAGACACCTCCTACTCCACCAGTCTGCCAGATTCTGTCCCCGGCAATATGAAAGGAAGGGAGGGTTCCTCCAATAAATGTAAAATATTTTATATTTGTCATCATGCAGCTGAAAAAAGGCTGCTATTTATTATAATAATTTAGAAAATAGATTTTATTTCTGAAATCTTGTATTTTTAATTTGGGTCCACTTTAAGCATTTCTTAATATAGTAAGTATTTTTGTGGACCGCTTGCAGGTTTCCCCAAGGGTAAGGGAGGAAATGACATCAGGATTGGCTTCAGTCAGCGGCAGCAAAGATGGAAAATGCCTGAAACAGTTTTCTTTATTTACTATATACAATTCACTGATATTAAAACGTGGACATTACAATACATCTGTTATGTAAGTAGAACAAGTACTTGTTTATGCGTTATGATTTGTTTGTTTATTTTTGGAGGATAGTATGGCTGTCCCTGCTGCCTTAACAGACAGGCTTTTCGATATTTATGTGAAAAATTGTTCATGTTTTACACAAACGTCATTTTGTGTTACATTTAAAATACAAGTTGGAATTCCGTGAACTTGAAATTGAGAAGTGTTATTTTGAAAGATGGAATTCCCAATCCAGGGAAATCTGTGGGCAACACCCTTACTTTCATTTAAAATAAAACAACAAAACAAAACTTGTTAATTAACGGTTTATTTTTAGTACCTGCAGTAACTCTGATGGCTTTCTCTATATCACCTCTAAGTTCGTAGCAGAAACAATATGGCTGATAAAAGCGTTGTGGTTGCTTGTAAGGCTGCCAATGCCCGCTGTCAGTTTGTAGACTTCGTTGCGATGTTTGTAGTTAGAAAACAAACATGGCCGCCCTCCTGCTATCGACATAAAACGTCCACCCCCCGCCTGGCTATTCCGACCTGCCTCTGGACAGACTTATGCTTTTAAGCTGGCGCTGAGAAAAATAGAGATATGGTTCCTGATAAACTGCCAATGCAGTCAGTGGACCTTGGCAGGCGGTGCGTGATCGGTAAGCAAAGCCAACTGCCTTTTCCGATGAGGCTTGGGCGTAATTGCAGACAGGAGATGTGCTTTGAACGCCGTTCAGCAGTCAATGTTGTTTGTGTTAAAGGAAATGTCCACTCATTATTTTACGCACATTTCCCCAGCGGATGACAACAATCGCAAAACATGTTTATGTTTCTGATTGCATTAGGAATGGAGATGCAAACTCCGACGCAAGCACTCCTCTCTGATGCTAGCAATTCAAAATATGCCACGCCCACCTCTTCCCAGGGGTCCTGCCAAGTGCTGCAGTTACTCACCACTATCATTATTATTGGATTTATATAGTGCCAACGTATTCCGTGGTGGTGTACAAACATAGGGTGCAAAATAACACAGACAATGGTATACAACAGTATACAAAATACAGAGCAGAATCAGTACAAAGTACAGAATCAGTACAAAGTACAGAATCAGAATGATCAGAGTGACAGAATTAATACCAATCAATATGTAACAAAATCCAAAACAGAAAAGGGTGAGAGAGCCCTACCCTTGTGAGCTTACAATTTAAAGGAATGGGGGGGGGGGGGGGGGGGGCAAGAGGTTGGGTATTATACAATGAACATACCTACAGTCAATGTGTGTTTTAGATGATCTGGTAGGAAGTACAGCTTGGCTAGAGGTTAAAAGGTGAACTGGCTTAAGGTAGAGTGCATGCTAGACGGGAAAAAGTGAGTTTTGAGCGCACAATTAAAGATATTAAAGGTTGGGGAGTGACAGATGTGTTGTGGCAGAAGATTCCAGAGGAGGGGTGAAGCATGTGAGAAATCTTGTATACGTGAATGTGAGGAGGTGATTCTAGAGGAGGAAAATAGAAGGTCATGTGCAGATCTGAGATTGCGATTGGAAAATGTTTTTCTTTTTCCTCGTCCTGCATGGTGGAAAATGCACAGCAACAAGTTTTGCATTTTTGTGTTGTGTGCCTCTAGCACGGTGTTTGATTTATAGGGGCATAGCAGAGCGCAGGGGGGAACTGGGGGGGGGGGAGCAGTATAGCAACAAAGGCTGGGCAGTATATGCAGACCCAGCCTCTGTGTGCTGATAGCATTCTTAGAACCCACCTCGGGTTCTATTTAACCACTTGAGGACCGTAGTGTTAAACCCCCCCTAAAGACCAGGCCATTTTTTACAATAAGGGCCACTTATTGTACTAAAGCTGCTTTAAGGGCTCCCTGCAGGGCCGGCCGCAAAACACAGCACACAAGTGATCTTCCCCCCCCCCCTTTTCTCCCCACCAACAGAGCTCTCTGTTGGTGGGGTCTGATAGCTCCCCCAATGTTTGTTTGTTTTCTTTTATAATATTAATTTATTTATTTTTTTATTTTTTTATAAAAAAGTTTTTTTGTTTTGTTTTTGTGCTCCCTCCTCCCTCCGCCAGCCAATCCTCATGATCAGCTGTCATAGGCTTCAGCCCATGACAGATGATCACCTCCAAGCCCACTGAGGGGACAGTCATGTCACATGGCTGTCCCCAGTACAGCATTGCTGTGGATCGCAGCGCTGTACAAGCTAATTAGACAGTGGTTTCGCTGTCTAACAGTCTCCTAGCGGCCGCTGGGAGGCTGAAGGCGGAGCTCTGCTCCACCTACCAAGCAGAAATGCGCGCGCATCGGGGCGTGCGATCTCCTGCAAAAGCCAGCCCCGGGACTTTACGCCGATTGGCGTTAGGCGGTCCTGGGGCTGCCGCCGCGGCCACGCCCAACGGTGTGACGTGGTCGGGAACAAGTTAAACAATTATTGCGCACATTCTGTAAATCCAATAAACTTCATTTACCTTCTCAAATATCACTGTGTGTGTATCCTCTCATATCTATATATATAATAGACTTATGCCTAGTACACACTAGCAATTTTGATGGATCAATCATTGGTCAATTTTACCACCTCCATGTAGTATGAGGGCCAAACAAATTTTCAATTCTATGCAGATTATATAGGTAAATGGTCATACTACATGGAGGTGGTAAAATTGACCAATGATTGATCCATCAAAATTGCTAGTGTGTACTAGGCATAAGTGCCTCAACCTTCAAACAAGAAGAAGAAGTACTTTGCATGAGAAAATGTATGCATGCTCAAACACCAAGTTTAAGGCCTCTTTTCCACGGACTGTTGAGCTGTGTGCTCAGCAAGCAGTTGCCAGGCAGCAGTGAGCAGATACCAGGCAGCAACAAGCAGTTACCAGGCAGCAGCAAGCAGATACCAGGCAGCAGCAAGCAGATACCAGGCAGCAGCAAGCAGTTACCAGGCAGCAGCAAGCAGTTACCAGGCAGCAGCAAGCAGTTACCAGGCAGCAGCAAGCAGTTACCAGGCAGCAGCAAGCAGCAAGCAGTTACCAGGCAGCAGCAAGCAGTTACCAGGCAGCAGCAAGCAGTTACCAGGCAGCAGCAAGCAGTTACCAGGCAGCAGCAAGCAGTTACCAGGCAGCAGCAAGCAGTTACCAGGCAGCAGCAAGCAGTTACCAGGCAGCAGCAAGCAGTTACCAGGCAGCAGCAAGCAGTTACCAGGCAGCAGCAAGCAGTTACCAGGCAGCAGCAAGCAGTTACCAGGCAGCAGCAAGCAGTTACCAGGCAGCAGCGAGCAGTTACCAGGCAGCAGCGAGCAGTTACCAGGCAGCAGCGAGCAGTTACCAGGCAGCAGCGAGCAGTTACCAGGCAGCAGTGAGCAGTTGTGAGAGTTTGAGAGCCATTTCACTGCCTATTCACAGTCCATGGAAAAGAGGCCTTACCCTAGCAAGTCTGACATTGCAAATCTGGCCTAATTGGCTATTCATGAGGCAATGCTCATGCAAATGCATGCACAAACCAATACCACAAAGCAGTCACCCTGCTACATGCTACATTAGCACTATCCGGCTTAGTGCACACCAGAGCGGTTCGGCAGCGTTTTGCGATCCACTTGCGGCTGCGGATACGCTTGGGTAATGTATTTCAATGGGCTGGTGCACACCAGAGCGGGAGGCGTTTTGCTGAAACGCATACTCCCGAGGTGAGGCATTTTTTGGATTGCGGAGGCGTTTCTGCCTCCAATGTAAAGTATAGGAAAAACGCAAACCGCTCTGAAAAACGGCAGTTCAGAGCGGTTTTGCAGGCGTTTTTGTTACAGAAGCTGTTCAGTAACAGCTTTACTGTAACAATATATGAAATCTACTACACCAAAAACGCTTTACAAAACCGCAAAATGCTAGGTGAAATGATACAGAAAAATAAGAAAAAGCGTTTCAAAATCTGCTAGCATTTTGCGGATCTGCTAGCAGTTTTTGGTGTGCTCCAGGCCTCCAGGAGCGCCACGGGGAGGATTCCCAATGCCCCCTTTTTATACAACTGGGGGTCCCAGGCTCTCTCACTGCCTGTAAACCACAGTGGCACCCCGGAGGGGGAGGCTGGGTGGCGTGGATGACCCCCCCCCCAAGTGTGGCCAGCGCCGGGGAGAGCCGTCTGCACCCACCTCCCAATATTACAAACAGGCACTTACCTTAACGTCCATTGCGTTCTGCTACATGCGCATTAATTTGGGGGCACCACATGAGAAAGGAGAGAAGCATGGGTCACCCCGAGTTTTAGAGCTCAGGGCTGGCTCACATACAGCACTCCAGAGGGGGGGGGGGGGGGGAGGACAGGCGCACTCACTCCAGGGTTCACACTACCGGAGCAAGCCATCCACCACCTGCCTCCAAAGGATACAAACTGCACAAAATGCTTTCCATGAGAAAATTAATGCGCATGTAGCAGAACCCAATGGACGTTAAGGTAAGTGGCTGTTTTTAATATTAGGAGGTGGGTGCGGACGGCTCTTCCCAGCGCTGGCCACGCTCGGGGGGGGGGGGGGGCTGCGCCACCCAGCCTCCCACTCCGGGGTGCCGCTGTGGATCCCAGGCAGCGAGAGAGCACTTTGCAGTATTGGTTTTTTGACCCTGCATAGTTTGGCATGCGAAAGCAAATGCATATTTGCATGAGCATTGCCTCATGAATAGCCAATTAGGCCGGATTTGCAAAGCCAGACTTGCTAGGGTTAAACTTGGTGTTTGAGCATGCATACATTTTCTCATGGAAAGCCTACTTCTTCTTGCTTCAAGGTTGAGGCACGTACTCTATTAGATAGATAGATGCGGCGTATGCTACGACGCGGGTTGGCTAGTATGATATATTTAATTGACATTTTTTATCATAACAACCAACGATTTATACAGGAAAATCATGACGATTAACAGGGTTGCCCAAACTTTCGCATCCCACTGTATATACAGTATCTCACAAAAGTGAGTACACTTCTCTCAGTTTTGTAAATATTTTATTATATCTCTTTATGGGACAACACTGAAGATATTAATTAGGCCCCGTTCACACTTGCGGTTTAGTAAAAACCGCAACGGATGTCCGGACCGCACCGTATCCGGACCGGACCTGATCCGTACGGTTCCTATCCGGATCCGGTCCGTTTGCATCCGGTTTCCGTGCGGTGTGAACACGGTTGCGGTCCGGATCCGGTTTCTTAAGGAGATAACATACTGTAAATACCTGGGGTCTGGGAGGTCAGCAGAAGGGTCTGGGGTAGTGTTGGGCGAACATCTAGATGTTCGGGTTCGGGCCGAACAGGCCGAACATGGCCGCGATGTTCGGGTGTTCGACCCGAACTCCGAACATAATGGAAGTCAATGGGGACCCGAACTTTTGTGGTTTGTAAAGCCTCCTTACATGCTACATACCCCAAATTTACAGGGTATGTGCACCTTGGGAGTGGGTACAAGAGGAAAAAAAAATTAGCAAAAAGAGCTTATAGTTTTTGAGAAAATCGATTTTAAAGTTTCAAAGGGAAAACTGTCTTTTAAATGCGGGAAATGTCTGTTTTCTTTGCACAGGTAACATGTTTTTTGTCGGCATGCAGTCATAAATGTAATACATATAAGAGGTTCCAGGAAAAGGGACCGGTAACGCTAACCCAGCAGCAGCACACGTGATGGAACAGGAGGAGGCGCAGGAGGAGAAGGCCACGCTTTGTGAGACACAACAACCCCGGCCTTGCATGAGGGCAAGAAGCGTGCGGATAGCATGCTTTGTACCGCCATGCAGTCATAAATGTAATAAAGATAAGAGGTTCCATAAACAAGGACCGGCAACGCTAACCCAGCAGCAGCAGCAGCAGCACACGTGATGGAACAGGAGGAGGCGCAGGAGGAGAAGGCCACGCTTTGTGAGACACAACAACCCAGGCCTTGCATGAGGACAAGAAGCGTGCGGATAGCATGCTTTGTACCGCCATGCAGTCATAAATGTAATAAAGATAAGAGGTTCCATAAACAGGGACCGGCAACGCTAACCCAGCAGCAGCAGCAGCAGCACACGTGATGGAACAGGAGGAGGCGCAGGAGGAGAAGGCCACGCTTTGTGAGACACAACAACCCAGGCCTTGCATGAGGACAAAAAGCGTGCGGATAGCATGCTTTTTACCGCCATGCATGCAGTCATAAATGTAATAAAGATAAGAGGTTCTATAAACAGGGACCGGCAACGCTAACCCAGCAGCAGCAGCACACGTGATGGAACAGGAGGAGGCGCAGGAGGAGAAGGCCACGCTTTGTGAGACACAACAACCCAGGCCTTGCATGAGGACAAGAAGCGTGCGGATAGCATGCTTTGTACCGCCATGCAGTCATAAATGTAATACAGATGAGAGGTTCAATAAACAGGGACCGGAAACGCTAAACCATCCCAGATGTTCATTGGTCATGTTACTTGGTTGGGGTCCTGGAGTGTTGCGTAGTCGTTTCCAATCCAGGATTGATTCATTTTAATTTGAGTCAGACGGTCTGCATTTTCTGTGGAGAGGCGGATACGCCGATCTGTGACGATGCCTCCGGCAGCACTGAAACAGCGTTCCGACATAACGCTGGCTGCCGGGCAAGCCAGCACCTCTATTGCGTACATTGCCAGTTCGTGCCAGGTGTCTAGCTTCATGCCCGGTTTCAGGTCCAGCGGTGCCAGCCACAAATCTGTCTGTTCCTTTATTCCCCTCCAAATTTCCTCCCCTGTGTTCTGCTTATCCCCAAGGCAGATCAGCTTCAGCAACGCTTGCTGACGCATGCCAACAGCTGTGCTGCACTGCTTCCACGATCCTACTGCTGCTGGTGCTGGGTTAGCGTTTCCGGATGAGGTACAGCTTTGAGATGCGTTGGAGGAGAAGGAGTCAGAGAGGTAGGTGCTGCTGTTGTTATCCAGTGGGAGGGACGGCGGTGCAGCTGTTTGCGGCGTGGGCAACACCCGCGCCGTAGCAGGTGAGGAATCGCTGCCAGGCTCCACAAGGTTCACCCAGTGCGCGGTAAGGGAGATGTATCGACCCTGGCCGAACGCACTCGTCCAGGTGTCAGTGGTGAGGTGAACCTTGCAGGCAACGGCATTCTTCAAGCTTCGGGTTATTTAGCTGACCACGTGCTCATGCAACTCAGGCACTGCAGAGCGCGCAAAGTGGTAGCGGCTGGGAACCACGTAACGTGGGATGGCCACTGACATCATGCCCTTGAAGCTGTTTGTCTCCACCACTCGATATGGCAGCATTTCGCAGGCCAGAACCTTGGCTATGCTGGCTGGCTGTTACTGCCACGGCCCGGGGGTCATTTGCTGGCAATTTCCTCTTGCGCTCAAACATCTCAGAGACAGACAACTCAACCGTAGGGCTGCACACCGAAGGGCTGTTGGTTGTTGTGTTTGATGAACACGGGGAGACCTCAAGAGCACTAGTCCGGAAAGTGACAGTGTCAGCATCGTCTGATGTTTGTGAATGTTGTGAACCACGCAATGGCTGGACTACTGCTGCTGCTGAGGCGGGTCTGGTGGTGAGTCTGGTGAACCCAAGGGAGGCAGTGTTGCTGGTGGTACCCTGTCCTGCCGCGTTTGCCCACAGTGTGGGATGTTTGGATAGAATGTGGCGGCTCATGCTGGTGGTGGAGAGGTTGTTAATACTTTTCCCCCTGCTCAGGCGGGTCTTGCACACCTTGCAAATCGCCATGGTAACATCCTCAGTGCAGTCTTCAAAGAAAGCCCAGACTTTGGAGCACCTGCCTTGCTGGCGATTTCTGTTTGCGCCTCTTTTGCCTCTCACTTGAACCATGCTTGCGGTGCCTGAAATTGCGCGCCGCCTACCTTGTGGCACAAGGCGAACTCGTGCAGCAGTGGGTTCCTCAACAGACTCATCTGTGCTGCTGCTACGACGGCGATGTTCTCGTTCACAAACAAAATCTGGGTCTATGTCCACATTGTCCATACCCTCCTCTTCCATCTCCTCAAACTCGTCATATGTCATTGTGGGGGGCCGCCGCCGTGGAGTAGAGCTCCCCAGAACAACCTCTGCGCAGCTCACTCCAACGTCGTCTGGTTATCTGGCAGTTGTGTGCGTGGTGTCGCTGCCGGTTGTGTCAGCTTTGTGCCCACTGGCTCCTTGTAACTGGCTGAGGACTCGGACCTCGTGCGTGATGTGCTGGTGCTGCTTAACCCACTGCTGGACGCTTGAGAGGTCATCCAAGTAATTATCTGGTCCTGTTCTTTTGGATCTGTGAGGGTTGTTGTCCTGGACAACATGGGCGGTATTGAGTGGGTTTTCTTGGGTGATCCCCTGTGGCCTGTACGTGAACCGTCAGGGGAAACACCTCTTCCCTTGCCCCTCCCTCTTTCACCGGATTTCTTCCTCATTTCACTTATCCTTAAAGTACACGCTGACTGGCAGCAGTACAGTGGCAGTACAGAAATGCTATACAGTGGTGGGTGAGCGGTGTACCACTTTTGTCAGCAGCGACACAGAGCACAATGCTATACAGTGGCGGGTGAGCGGTGTACTACTGTTCCCAGCAGACACAGAGTGGAAGTAAACACAATGCTATATAGTGTGGCTGAGCCGTGTACACAGAGTGGCATTAAACACAATGCTATATAGTCTGCTATATAGTCACCCCGAACAGGGTGATGTTCTGCAGAACCCGAACAGTGGCAAACACTGTTCGCCCAACACTACTGGGAGGGAACGCAGATTTTAGTACCTAAACACACGATACAACATGTTTTCCGGGGTCAGACTCTGAGGCACATACAGATGGTCCCGATCATCATCCTCATCATACAACTCTTCTCCTGAGTCTGAACCACCCACCACCTCTGCCACCCCAACATCCCCAGACACAGACCCCTCATCGTCCTCAACATTAACTTGGGATGCTGGCCTGAGCCAGACCTCCTCCTCCACATCAGGCCCCATCATCTCCTCAATGGCAGCCCTCATTAATCGCTCTGGCGCCGGACCGATGGACACAACGTTCTCCTCCGGGGAGGGCTGCTGCTGACCACTGGCTGCTGGGGTGGATGTTATAGCTTGCGTGGGGCGTTGGCTGTTGCTGTTGTTGGGAGTGCTGCTCACAGCGGAGGTCTCTGGGGAACTCATGTTGAGCTCATATAGTGGTTGACGGTGAGTGGAGTATTACTGATCCCAGCAATATACACACTGACTGGCAGAGTACGCAATGCTATATAGTGTGGCTGAGCGGTGTACACAGAGTGGCAGTAAACACAATGCCATATAGTCTGGCTGAGCGAGCGGTGTACTACTGTTCCCAGCAGAATCAGAGTGGCAGTAAACAATGGTATATAGTCTGGCTGAGCAGTGTACACAGAGTGTCAGTAAACAATGGTATATAGTCTGGCTGAGCGGTGTACACAGAGTGTCAGTAAACAATGGTATATAGTCTGGCTGAGCGGTGTACACAGAGTGTCAGTAAACAATGGTATATAGTCTGGCTGAGCGGTGTACACAGAGTGTCAGTAAACAATGGTATATAGTCTGGCTGAGCGGTGTACACAGAGTGTCAATAAACAATGGTATATAGTCTGGCTGAGCGGTGTACACAGAGTGTCAGTAAACAATGCAATATAGTCTGTCTGAGAGGTGTACACAGAGTGTCAGTAAACAATGGTATATAGTCTGGCTGAGCGGTGTACACAGAGTGTCAGTAAACAATGGTATATAGTCTGGCTGAGCGGTGTACACAGAGTGTCAGTAAACAATGGTATATAGTCTGGCTGAGCGGTGTACACAGAGTGTCAGTAAACAATGGTATATAGTCTGGCTGAGCGGTGTACACAGAGTGTCAGTAAACAATGGTATATAGTCTGGCTGAGCGGTGTACACAGAGTGTCAGTAAACAATGGTATATAGTCTGGCTGAGCGGTGTACACAGAGTGTCAGTAAACAATGGTATATAGTCTGGCTGAGCGGTGTACACAGAGTGTCAGTAAACAATGCAATATAGTCTGGCTGAGAGGTGTACACAGAGTGTCAGTAAACAATGGTATATAGTCTGGCTGAGCGGTGTACACAGAGTGTCAGTAAACAATGGTATATAGTCTGGCTGAGCGGTGTACACAGAGTGTCAGTAAACAATGGTATATAGTCTGGCTGAGCGGTGTACACAGAGTGTCAGTAAACAATGGTATATAGTCTGGCTGAGCGGTGTACACAGAGTGTCAGTAAACAACGGTATATAGTCTGGCTGAGCGGTGTACACAGAGTGGCAGTAAACACAATGCTATATATAGCGTGGCTGAGCGAGGTGCACAGTGGCAGTACACACAATGCTATATTAGTCAGGCTAAGCCGTGTACACAGAGTGTCAGAAAACACAATGCTATATATAGCGTGGCTGAGCGAGGTGCACAGTGGCAGTACACACAATGCTATATATAGCGTGGCTGAGCGAGGTGCACAGTGGCAGTACACACAATGCTATATTAGTCAGGCTAGCCTAAGCCGTGTACACAGAGTGTCAGAAAACACAATGCTATATATATAGCGTGGCTGAGCGAGGTGCACAGTGGCAGTACACACAATGCTATATATAGCGTGGCTGAGCGAGGTGCACAGTGGCAGTACACACAATGCTATATATAGCGTGGCTGAGCGAGGTGCACAGTGGCAGTACACACAATGCTATATTAGTCAGGCTAGCCTAAGCCGTGTACACAGAGTGTCAGAAAACACAATGCTATATATATAGCGTGGCTGAGCGAGGTGCACAGTGGCAGTACACACAATGCTATATATAGCGTGGCTGAACGAGGTGCACAGTGGCAGTACACACAATGCTATATATAGCGTGGCTGAGCGAGGTGCACAGTGGCAGTACACACAATGCTATATATAGCGTGGCTGAGCGAGGTGCACAGTGGCAGTACACACAATGCTATATATAGCGTGGCTGAGCGAGGTGCACAGTGGCAGTACACACAATGCTATATATAGCGTGGCTGAGCGAGGTGCACAGTGGCAGTACACACAATGCTATATTAGTCAGACTAGCCTAAGCCGTGTACACAGAGTGTCAGAAAACACAATGCTATATATATAGCGTGGCTGAGCGAGGTGCACAGTGGCAGTACACACAATGCTATATTAGTCAGGCTAGCCTAAGCCGTGTACACAGAGTGTCAGAAAACACAATGCTATATATATAGCGTGGCTGAGCGAGGTGCACAGTGGCAGTACACACAATGCTATATATAGCGTGGCTGAACGAGGTGCACAGTGGCAGTACACACAATGCTATATATAGCGTGGCTGAGCGAGGTGCACAGTGGCAGTACACACAATGCTATATATAGCGTGGCTGAGCGAGGTGCACAGTGGCAGTACACACAATGCTATATATAGCGTGGCTGAGCGAGGTGCACAGTGGCAGTACACACAATGCTATATATAGCGTGGCTGAGCGAGGTGCACAGTGGCAGTACACACAATGCTATATTAGTCAGACTAGCCTAAGCCGTGTACACAGAGTGTCAGAAAACACAATGCTATATATATAGCGTGGCTGAGCGAGGTACACAGTGGCAGTAAACAATGCTATATATAGTGTGGCTGAGCGAGCGGTGTACTACTGTTCCCAGCAGCGACACACAATGACTGGGGGGGACCCTGGCTAGCGTGGCTGGAGAGCGAACTACCCTGCCTGCCTACCCAAAGCTAAACCCACAGACAAATGGCGGAGATATGACGTGGTTCGGGTATTTATTTACCCGAACCACGTGACCGTTCGGCCAATCAGAGCGCGTTCGGGCCCGAACCACGTGACCCGTTCGGCCAATCACAGCGCTAGCCGAACGTTCGGGGAACGTTCGGCCATGCGCTCTTAGTTCGGCCATGTGGCCGAACGGTTTGGCCGAACACCGTCAGGTGTTCGGCCGAACTCGAACATCACCCGAACAGGGTGATGTTCTGCAGAACCCGAACAGTGGCGAACACTGTTCGCCCAACACTAGTCTGGGGTCATTGTTGGAGACAGGTGGACGTGTGGAGACCATCCGTGGATACAGAGACTGCAGTTGGGACCATGGATCCAGGCATTTTTTACTCGTAAACCTGGGAATTCTCTCCTTCCCGTTGTTCGCCTCCTTGTCAGACATATCAGACATGTTGCTGCCAAAAAGAGCTCCAGCATGAAATCGCTGCTGCCCCACTCTTTGAACGCTGGGCCCATGTGGTCCCCATCCAAAATGCATAGGAAGTGGGGTAGAACGTCCGGTTTTTGTAGGTGTGTTGTGCGCTCTCCGGCTCTCATTGCTTTGTATTGGCCGGATGGTGCAGTCCGGCTCCGCCCCGGATACGGCTGCCGGAGGAGCCGGACCAAAAAATAGCGCATGTTGGAACGGACGCCGGAGTCCGGATCCGGCCCGGATCCGGTCCGGCTCCGGTCCGGCAGAACGGACGCATGTGAACGGACGCATAGGCTTTCATTGCTATGCCGTGCGTCTGTTCCGTCCGTTCTGCAAGCGGTCCGGCTCCGGCACGGCGATTCCGGATGGCCACCGCTAATGTGAACCGGGCCTTAACACTGTGATACTATGTAAAGTTGTCCAGCTTGTGTACAGCTTGTATAACAGTGTGCACGGCTTGTATAACAGTGTGCACAGCTTGTATAACAGTGTGTACAGCTTGTATAACAGTGTGTACAGCTTGTATAACAGTGTGAACAGCTTGTATAATAGTGTGTACAGCTGGTATAACAGTGTGAACAGCTTGTATAACAGTGTGTACAGCTTGTATAACAGTGTGTACAGCTTGTATAACAGTGTGTACAGCTTGTATAACAGTGTGTACAGCTTGTATAACAGTGTGAACAGCTTGTATAACAGTGTGTATAGCTTGTATAACAGTGTAAGCACTATGGCCAACTAAAGCGATTTTAGCAGCGCTTTGGTATCGCCGTCGATCGCTGGCCATCCCATAAAGTGATAGGCTAATGAAAGCGAATGCAGCTGAGCTCACAGGAGCGTTTGGGATTAGGAAAATCGTAATCACCAGTCCTGAAACATTGCGCTCCAATAGCAAAGATAGGAACGCTGCAAAACTCAGCACCATATAAAAGCGATTTTGCTGAGATTTTACTACCGGAACCCCACACACACAAAAAAAAAAATAGCAAATCATAATTACTAGAAATAAAATAAAATAGCTACAAAAAAAAAAAAAAAAGGTTGAAAATCGCTGCTGAAATCAAACAAAGCACTAGTAAAAACATTGAGCGAATGCAATCTGTAGTGGGCTCCTGGCCCATTGGCGAAACTAAGGAGCTATGGCCCCTGGTGCAAGTTTTACATGCGGCCCCCCAAGCACTCTATACATTACAATTGATACAACTCACCAAAACCTGTCAAGGGCAACCACAGTGTCAGAAAAGCAAGGATGGGGATTTGAAACAGAAGTGATTATTACTAGCATAGGACCAATATAGAGCTAATACTGGGGTTGAGGGAGGGCCCGCAGAGTCCTTCTGGCCCAAGGGCCCCGGTGCGGTTGCAACCTCTGCAACCCCTATTGCAAACTAACTACACACCAAGATGGAGGAGAGGACCCTTCCCTGTGACTGGAAGGCCCTAGGCTTTATGGGGGGAGCCTGTCTGGGCCGCTGGGCATTGTGGGAATGGATACAAACATTTATAGAATATTTACATTTTTTGGGGTTCAGTCAGGTCCAAATTTTAACAGCTGTTTTTGAGTTGAAGTTAGCTGTGATCCAAATTTGAAACCCAACCCCACGAATCACCCTTAAAATAATGTAATGCAGAAATCCGTCACTTGCAGAAATTACAAAGTGTTGCCAGTATTGTTAGTTTCGTCATAATTTGTGACATGACAGGGTCGTTTTTAACGACGTCTCTTATCAGCATGAAAGCAAGCAGTTGCCATGGCAGCAGCTGTCCGACCGGCCAAGGGCGACACTTTGTCCAGCGCTCCAGAGTCCGCCTCAGACTGCCGCTGCCTCATGCTCTTAATATTATTGTGAATTAATTTTTTTTCAGAGCTGGGCTGATTTATGTTTAACCTCTTTTGGGTCAATTCACAAGGAAAGTCAGAAAGAAAATAAAAAATGGAACTGCGGGCGGCCACCTTAAAGAGGAGCCGTAACCAGGGGGCGTTACAACAGCCCATGAGGCCCCCCTGCAAAATTGTCATGTGGCCCCTGGAATCCAAGCTTCTCCCCACCGTACCCGATTCCCCCCCCCCCCCATTCACGTGCGCACCTTGCCCCGGCATGCATGCAAAGTAGTGCAGGGACCAGTATAGTAATTACATGCTCCAGTGCAGCTGGTCTCCTCCATGCATCACAGCTGCACACTCTCAGCTGCCATACGCTGGCTTCCGATCACATGACTTATATTAGTCATGTGATCGGAAGCCAGTGTAAGGGAGGCAGAAAGTGTGCAGCTGTGATGCATGGAGGAGACCCGCAGTGCTGGAGCAGGCAAACATTACTCCACTACCTGTGCTACTCTGCATGTGGGTAAGGAGAGGGAGGAGGAGTGCCCCCACAGCTCCTCGGCCCCCCAGCGGTTTCAGAGGTCACAGGGGTTATTGTTACGCCGCTGACTTTAACGACATGTAGTAGAATTCAGTAAATTATTCAGGATACCTACTGTTACATTAAATATCCTCTGATTTCAGCATCAGGAACAATTCCTACAGCTGTAAATTGCTGCATACTGGTATGTAGCCCCTCCCACGAAGGCTTATCATGTGTAATCCCCCCCCCCCCCTCAAGGATTATGGGGGACCAGAGATCTTTCCTACTGGCTTTAGAACTCTTGGTTAGTCCTGAGACACTTCAGCGCTGTATCTGGGGGTCGTGGAGATTAATGTGATGGAGTGGAGGTGGCAGTAAGGCAAGGGGCACACTAATTTGATTTGAATTCAATGGCCCACTTGGGAATCGCATATTGTCTGTGTTTGTGTACTCTACCAGAGGTGTAACAATAACTGTAGGAGTCGCAGGAGGGGAACCTTGAGGGATAAGAAGGCCCAATCCTGGGGTGCAGAGCAGCAGCAGCAAAACTTCATGCTGTACCTCGTTTCAGCGGTAGGACAGGTCCTCTTCACTTCCCCTTCAGTGTAACTAGCGTGCGGCAAATCACCTAGCAGGTCCCAATATATGCATTGTTAAGAGTGGCTAGCTGATTGACTGCATGGCGACTACACTGAAGAGGAACTGAAAGGAAATGAAGATGACCTGTCCACCGCCAGATTGAGGTACAATTTGAAGCTCCACTCCCGTGCTACTCTGTAAAACGCTGTGTGTGTGTAGTGTGTGTGTGTGTGGTGGGGGGTTTGTAGGAAAGAGATAACTGTACTCTAGTGATGGTCAAGTAGATGCAAATAACTTCAAGTTGATGCAAATGTATGCACATTTTTATGCAGATTTATGCAACTTGAAAATTAACCAATCAAATTTTACCTCAGCAGGATTTGATTGGTTCATTTTAAAGCTCTATAAATTTGCATAAAATGTGCATCAACTTGAAGTTATTTGCATCTACTTGACCATCACTCATGCACACAGCGTGGAGGGAGGGGGGATTTTTCAAGGGGGGTCGGGACCTGTATGTTTTTTACCATCTATAAAAATTGGCCTTTTCCGTACATCACTCTCAGTCTCTTGGTTCCGATTTTGCTGCAATCTGAAAAATTGTGTATGAACAAAAAAATGACCATACAGAAGACGCGACAGCAAATGCAATCCAACAACAATTGCAAAACACCCTTAACAATGCAAGGACGAGTGTTCTCGCTTCCTGATTAGTAAGTATTTAACTGTATATATGTGTGTGGGGACTTTACAAATTTTAGCTCATTACTTAAAGGAGTGATCAGGGATTTGTATGTAAAATAAGGGCTACTTACCCAGGGCTTCGTCCAGCCCCAAGCTCCCAGCGTGTCCCTCGCCGCAGCTCTGCGGTGAGCCGTTCGCCGCTGCTGCCAATCACCGCCACGTGGACCAGAGCGTACTGCGCAAGTGCAGTAGTTCTGCGTCTGCGCAGTATGCTCCGGGCCACGTTGCGGTGATTGACAGCGCCACTCGTGCAGGTGCAGTGCATCATCGCCGGGGACCGAGAGGCAGCGGCGGTGAACGGCTCACCGCAGAGCTGTGGCAAGGGATGTGCTGGGAGCTTGGGGCTGGACGAAGCCCCGGATAAGTAGCCCTTATTTTACATACAAATCCCTGATAACTCCTTTAAAACACCGCAATGTGCAGGGCTGGCTTCAGGGCATCACAGGTGGGACTACAGTAAGGGGCCCGAGTGGGTCTGGGGTTCAGCAAACAATGCTACACACATGGGCCCCAGCTGCAAGTCTGTCACAGAATGTACAGACTGTCAGTAAATGTGGCTGTGTTCACCTCGGCTGGACGAATTTGCATTGTGATTTTTTAGTGATTTTGCCTTGCTTGTGCTTTGCCAATCTCATTTCAGTGAATGAGAATCGCATCACAATCTCTGAGAAAATGCTGCAAATCACAAGTGCTGCTCACCCACTGCAGCGAGTAGCCCCATAGGATTACATGTGTCACATCGCTTTGCTGATCGCCGGCAATTACTTGAAATATAGGGCGTTCACCTTATATATGGGGGTGTGTGTGTGTGTGCGTGTGTGCGTGCGTGCGTGCGTGCGTGGCGCAGCAGGTTTTCCCAATAACCTAGACATTTCTGACGGCAGCCCTGGCAATGTGCATAGGCCTACGTAATTCACTTTTTTTGTCCCGTTCTTTAGTCTATTTTTCCATGCTTTGCCGTTTTTGACTTTGCTTTCATTAACTTCTGCAGTAGGAACGTGTACAGAAGCAATGTTGCATTTGAGCGCAAACACAATCCCAGGGGTGCAATCAGTACAACAACTCCCAATGGAAAATGTTGCACATGCGCGAACCGGTACAAGCGCGTGAGGTGCAGAGCAGCTTATGACAACAATCTACACAAGACAAACAACATTTATATTGCGTTTTTCTCCCAGCTCCAGAGCCAGGGGACACACTCTATAGGCAGTAGCAGTGTTATGGTGCCCATACACGATACAATAAAAACGTTCAATTTTCCCATTTGTTCAATCTAAATGATCGAATTGAATGAAAGTTAAAAAAATATATATTTTTTCGATTTAGAAATTCGAACGATTATCCCGTTTTTCTGAGAAAAATCTGATCGGACATGCTGGAAAAATCTTTATATTCGATCGGAATAATCAAACTAAATTATCTAATTGAAAAAAAAAATGAAAAATTGTACCATGTATGGCCACCTTTAGGCCTGGAACCCACTGAAATCCGCAAACGCAAAACGCAACCGCTAGCGTTTTGTCTGAGCGGTTTGCAAGCGGATTCATGCGCGTTTTCGGTCGCGTTTTGCAACAGTGTGTTTTTTTCCTCAGCGGTTGTGTAGCGTTTTGCGTTTTTATCCTGATTGGTCCTGTGAATTATTTTTAAATTTGTTACAGTGTGCTGAACCGCAAAACGCTAGCAAAACCGCTCAGTTTAGGTTTTGCTGAGCGTTTCTGCTAGCGTTTCAATACTTTACATTGAAGCGCTAACGCTCCCAAAATGCTGCAGGTCCTGTGTTTGCGTTTCTGGGAAACGCAAACGCTCCTGTGGAAGTTGCCCCATCCATTAACATCAGCTGAGCGTTTTGGCAAACCGCTAGGGTATCGCAGCGCTGCCAAAATGCTCAAAAACGCTCTTGTGGGTTCCAGCCCTAAGAGAGTCTTGCACAAGGACTTACTGAATAGGTGATGGCTTACTGAACAGGAAGGCTTGAGATTCGACCACCACCCATTGCTAGTGAGGGCCCATTGAGGGCCTGTTTCCACTTGTGCGGTGTGAATCACTGCGGTAAAAATTTGCATGCGGATGCGTATTTCGCATGCGGTTGTATGCAAATTTTCATGCGAATTCGCATGAATGACGCTGTATGTGGATTTAACCATGGCAGTGCCTGTATGCTTTTCCATTGATTCCATGTGAATTTGCATGAAAATTCGCATACACCCGCATAGCGGTATGCGGTATGTGAATTCTGATGGCTCAGCCATGCAAATTTTTCACGCGGACGAAAACGTTTAGAAATCCTGACAAGCAGGGTTGCTCGTAAACTACCCCAGCGCGAATTTACGCGTCGTAGTCCGCAACTACGCATCGTAGTTCATAGACGAAGTTTAAAAACTTTGCATACGTATTTTCGCGTAGTTGTAGTCCCACTATGCAAAGCTTTGCCCGCTACGCGTAGTTGACGTATGAATTGCGAAGTCAACTACGCATGCGGTAACTGCGTCTATACGGATCATTGCGCATGCGCAGAAATATTATTGCCCTCCTTTACGTATACAATTCGGCATTGGAAGGTGATATGTACGCATATATTAGTTCACCCATTGGCATAGTTAGCGGATTATTGCGGACATTTTTCCGCATAAGGGCATAAGTGTCCGCATCAACTATGCTTCGCACTACGCAAAGCTTCCGTATTTCAACGCGTAGTCTACAAAATCTAAACGTAGCGAAGCTTCTGATTTTGTAGCCATAGTTTGCGAAGCGTAATCGCGGAAAACGACGCGTAGTTCCAGCGTAGCGAAGTTGGCTGACTACGACCATCCCTGCTGAAAAGTGGAAACAGTCCCATCCACTTGTATTGGCTATGCGAATTCGCATGCGGCAAATGCATGCGAATTAATGATAGTGGAAACGGGCCCTCACAGTTAAAAGCGCAAAACGCCTGTGATTTTTGCCGGCGTTTTGCAGGAGTGTTTTTTTTACATGGAAAAAAAAAACCACTAGACCGTGTAGTTATTTCTCAGCGATCACGTTTTGCGCTTCTATAGCACTGAAACGCGATCGCCGGGAAATTGCCTGAAAATGGTGCAGGCGACGCGATTGCATTTCACGATTTTGGGCGATTTGCGGCATTTAGCGCTAATCGCCCAAGTAAGAACGGGCCCATAGGGTTTTATTACACTAATGCTTTTAAAAAGCACTAGCGTTTGAGCGTTTTGCCAAAATCGCGGTAAAACGCTCTAGTGTGAATGGGCCCTAAAGCCCGTATAACTCCCCATTATCAAAGCAGGAAAGTTCTGCTAGTCTGTCCGCCATATTACGAGAATTCACAGTGATTCTTTCATCATGTATGTGCGCTCTGTGTAATCCCACCAACGCGTCTTCTCATCCTCTGATGGGTGACAGATTGGTGATGTTCAGATCTGCATTTACACTATGTGGCTGGTAGAGCTTGGCAGTTTAATTGATGCATTAGATAGGAAATCAAGTCCTGGCACAAGGTAATACCCCCCCAGCCCCCACCTCAGATTGTTCACTGTTACAGTAGGAGTCTAGAAATAGTGTCACTTCGTGACTGGATATCGGGAGGGGGGGGGGGGGCACTGTCATATTCCCAGCAGTAAGATTACAAGTTACATAAGTATTAATGTGCTTCAAGTGATGACTATAACGTCCAGAAAAGTACAATGCATTGTAAGGAGTGAGGCCTGGAAGCCACTGCAAAATGCAATCGCTAATCGCAATCGCTAGCGTTTTGTATGAGCAGTTTGTAAGCGGTTTAATGAGCATTTTAGGGAGCGATTTTAAAAAGTGTATCAATTTGCCAATGGTTGTGTAGCGATTAGCAATTAGCGTTTTAAAGTCTGATTGGTCCTTTCAATTAATTTTAATTTTGTTACAGTGTGCAGTGACTTGAAAACGTTAGCAAAATCGCTCCTGCAAGTTTTGCTGAGCGATTACGCCAGCGATTATATACTTTACATTGAAGCACAAATGCTAACAAAATGCTGCATGTCCTGCGTTTGCGATTTTCTGAATCATCCATTAACATTAGCTGAGCGTTTTTACAAAACGCTAGCATTTTCAAACGCTCCAAAAATGCTCCGAAAATCGCCCTTGTGGGTTCCAGCCCTCAAAGTGGTTCCGAGATGAACTTTTATTCACTGCATAATTGTGTTCACTGTTCCTTACATATACAGGGAGTGCAGAATTATTAGGCAAGTAGTATTTTTGAGGAATAATTTTATTATTGAACAACCATGTTCTCAATGAACCCAAAACACTCATTAATATCAAAGCTGAATATTTTTGAAAGTAGTTTTTAGTTTTAGCTATTTTAGGGGGATATCTGTGTGTGCAGCTGACTATTACTGTGCATAATTATTAGGCAACTTAACAAAAAACAAATATATATATACCCATTTCAATTATTTATTTTTACCAGTGAAACCAATATAACATCTCAACATTCACAAATATACATTTCTGAAATGCAAAACAAAAACAAATCAGTCACCAATATAGCCACCTTTCTTTTCAAAAGCCTGCCATCCATTGATTCTGTCAGTGTTTTGATCTGTTCACCATCAACTTTGCGTGCAGCAGCAACCACAGCCTCCCAGACACTGTTCAGAGAGGTGTACTGTTTTCCCTCCTTGCAGGGCCGGGCCGAGGCATAGGCTGGAGAGGCTCCAGCCTCAGGGCGCAGTGTAGGAGGGGGCGCAGAATTCATTCAGCTGTCATTCCTAATTGTGTTTGAAGCAGAAAGAAATAAGAAAAGGGGATACATGGCAGTGACTGCAAGCCATATAACTAGATATTAAGGTGTTGGGGAGGTTGTGGGCCCTGTGGCGCCTCTTAGTCTAATAGCAATCCGTGTGTGATGGCTGGGGTGGCAGGGATGGAGGGGCGCACTTTGGTGTCTCAGCCTTGGGTGCTGGAGGACCTTGTCCCGGCTCTGCCTCCTTGTAAATCTCACATTTTATGATGGACCACAGGTTCTCAATGGGGTTCAGATCAGGTGAACAAGGAGGCCATGTCATTAGTTTTTCTTCTTTTATACCCTTTCTTGCCAGCCACGCTGTGGAGTACTTGGACGCGTGTGATGGAGCATTGTCCTGCATGAAAATCATGTTTTTCTTGAAGGATGCAGACTTCTTCCTGTACCACTGCTTGAAGAAGGTGTCTTCCAGAAACTGGCAGTAGGACTGGGAGTTGAGCTTGACTCCATCCTCAACCCGAAAAGGCCCCACAAGCTCATCTTTGATGATACCAGCCCAAACCAGTACTCCACCTCTACCTTGCTGGCGTCTGAGTCGGACTGGAGCTCTCTGCCCTTTACCGATCCAGCCACGGGCCCATCCATCTGGCCCATCAAGACTCACTCTCATTTTATCACTCCATAAAACCTTAGAAAAATCAGTCTTGAGATACAGTATTTCTTAGCCCAGCTTGTGTGTCTTGTTCAGTGGTGGTCGTCTTTCAGCCTTTCTTACCTTGGCCATGTCTCTGAGTATTGCACACCTTGTGCTTTTGGGCACTCCAGTGATGTTGCAGCTCTGAAATATGGCCAAACTGGTGGCAAGTGGCATCTTGGCAGCTGCACGCTTGACTTTTCTCAGTTCATGGGCAGTTATTTTGCGCCTTGGTTTTACCACACGCTTCTTGCGACCCTGTTGACTATTTTAAATGAAACGCTTGATTGTTCAATGATCACGCTTCAGAAGCTTTGCAATTTTAAGAGTGCTGCATCCCTCTGCAAGATATCTCACTATTTTTGACTTTTCTGAGCCTGTCAAGTCCTTCTTTTGACCCATTTTGCCAAAGGAAAGGAAGTAACCTAATAATTCTGCACACCTGATATAGGGTGTTGATGTCATTAGACCACACCCCTTCTCATTACAGAGATGCACATCACCTAATATGCTTAATTGGTAGTAGGCTTTCAAACCTATACAGCTTGGAGTAAGACAACATGCATAAAGAGGATGATGTGGTCAAAATACTCATTTGCCTAATAATTCTGCACTCCCTGTATATCAGTGGGAACATTAGAGAAAACACCTACCCTGCTCTCTGTTTCATCCTTCACTGCTCAGCCTGCTTGTTATCAGCCCTGATAAACTCCCCAACTGAGCATTCAGTCTGCCTTTGCCCAGGAATCATTATAGGTGAGTCTGTGTTTTCTTATGTCTTTTTAAGCCTAAGCCTGCCCCCTTCTGGCTCTGCTATAATGACTCAGCTATAATGATTCCTGAGCAAAGGCAGACTGAATGCTCAGTCGGGGATTTTATCAGGGCTGATAACAACCAAGCTGTGCAGTGCAGAATGAAAGAGAGAGCAGGGTGAGTGTTTTCTCTAATGTTCCCACTGATATATATGGTAAAATACATGAGGGTGCTTCGTCTCTGGTTCACTTTAAGTTCAACATTATTGGTAAATTTAATGTTATACCCCAATTAAATTGCTATTTACCATTTTTGTTATTTAACGTTGCACCAAAATGATTTACCGATATTGCTAGTAATATCGTTATTTAACGTTGTGCCTAAATTAGCTCGCGACTTTTTCAAATCTATGCTTTATTCCCCTCACTCACCCTGCAACACCAAACTAGGTAAAGCAAAAGAGTCCAGGGGAAGTCATCAGGGACACTTCCGGTGAGAGTATCAGAGTTTTGGAAACAGGCACACGGGCCAAAGTGATGAGCATTTTGGGGGTAAAAAAAAAGTGTATGTGCATTGCATATTTCTACAGCAGTGGGTTATGTAGCTGGAGTGTGTTGAATAAAAGAATTAATGATAAAATTGTGGAATCTGTCTGTACCTGTGGTCCTTTACCTTTTCACCCTGGAGGAACCCTTTAAATCCTTTTTGAATTTCAGGAAACCCCTGCATGAGCGGAGGGAGTGGGGATTTATTGTGCAGATGGCATGGCCAGGGTGCTGCTAGCCCCAAAGATCAGTGGCACATGCTCTGGATCTATTCTGGGGTGCCCCCGATGTCCTCCAGGCAGAGTCAGGCAGCGGGAGGCAGTTCTACTTCTCGCCTCCGGCCGCTGGGTCTCCAGATTCTACAGACATCTTCTCTGCTTGGCTTCTCCCTCTAGTGTCTGAGAATGAATCAGATGCTAGAGTTCCTAGTGTCTGATTCTCAGATGCTATTGGGAGAATCCCCGGCTACAGAGGATGTCTCTAGACTTGGAGAGTGGATGGAGGGGATGAGCAGTGCTGCTCAACAGGATACCGGATATCCGAATAGACTCGGATATCCGAACTTTTTAGGCCTATCCGATCGGATCCGGATTCCGGATAGCTGGATGGGAATCCGGATAGCTCTATGCGGATAGTTGGTCTCATAACCCGGATACCCGCGGATACCGGTCGGATATCCGAATCCGGGTGCTGTAACCATGGACATTATGTCCATGACGTCATTCAGCCAATCAGAGCGCTCCCAGCCTAAGCCCAAGCACCCAATCACAGAGGAGAACCTTGGCCAGTCCCTCCTGTATATAAGGAGGGGGCCATGTTAAGAATCTCGTCCTTGCTTTGTGACTGCCACTGTGATAGGTTGTCCAGTGTGTTTGGCTGAAGCAAGTACATTATCCAAGTGATAACCCAGCGTTTTAACACTAAAACACCTTCTGGTTTTACTGTTGTACTGTGTTGTAGTTAGCTTAGCTAGTCTGTGTAATTTGTTAGTGTCAGTCAGTCTTGTCAGTCAGTCTTTCAGCTGCAGCAGCTGCGCTGCCTGTGCCTGCTACTAGGTCCTGTGTCTTTGTGTGTGCTGTGTCTGTGTGCACACACTCCAGGCTCCTTGCTGCTGGCTGGGCTGCTATTACTACTGCTACTGTGGTTTTGTATTGTGTAGTTGCAGACAGTGCTAGTACTACAGATTATTGCTGCTGTGCTGCTGCTGACTGAGTGAGCAGTGTCAGTGTGTTTAGTTGTTGTACTCCTGTCTGTCAATCTGCTGATCATTTCCAAGCCCGCCGCCAATAATAAAAGTGCACCAAGTACCCCACACACATCATCTGTGACGTCGACTCATCAGTGACAGTGAGTCTTGTACAGTACTATGTCTGGCACTGGCAGTGTGAGACGGGGGAGGGGAAAGGCCGGAAGGAGAGTGAGCAACATTACGGCCTCTGGCAGCAGTTCTGCCGCATCAGGCATTCCGCCGCTACCCACTGGCAGTCACGCTGCAGAGACGCAGCACCGTGTTGCGTCCATTTTCAAGCAGGGTCAGCGGCGCAGATTGGAGGAGAAGGACGCCGCGTCTGTGATGCAGCAGATGGCGCATGACGAGGAGCAAGCCAGTGACAGTGAGGCCACCACCACCACCAGCCCTAGCCCTAGAGAAAATATTCTCTGCAAAATTGGCTTTTCAGAAGAGTCTGAGATGCTGACAGTAATTGTTGGGGGGGAGCCCGTCCATGATGTGTCAGCAGAAGAGGAATTTGATGCGGGCTCATCATCCCAGCAGTTTGATGAAGGGGAGTTTGATGATGAGGTGAAGGACCCGGACTACCAGCGACCGGAGGGGCATGTCAGCTCTGACTCTGAGGAGGAGGAGTCAGTGGGTCTGGCACGCAGGTTGAGCATTTCAGGGATTGGCAGGAGCAGCAGTGGGCATGGAATACGTGACCCGCAGGCTGCTGCTCCATCTGTCAGTGGCACGACTACCACCAGCCGCACCACTCAACCCCAGGCCCTAACCACCACCGGCAGAAAATCCACAGCAGCATCCCGTTCTGAGCCACGTAAGGGAAAACACCAATCCCCAATATGGCAGTTTTTCCATCTGCCCTCACTGGATAGCAAGTATGTTACGTGCAAATTATGCCATGTGAAGCTGAGCAGAGGGTCTCACCCCTCCACTTATGGCACCTCCAGCTTCATAAATCATCTGGGCAATAAGCACAAACCTGAGCATCAGGAATTCAAGAGGCTGAAGGAAGCTGGCGCTGGCCCTTGCAGAGGTCAGAGCACTATAACAACCTTTGCCACTCCTGCTGACACTGAGGCCTCTTCAGGCAGCCAGTCCTCCTCAGTGGTCTCCTCTGTTCCCTCCTCAGCTTCCCGTGCAAGCCTAAAACGCCCCCACCACCAGACCCTGCTGAGTGACTCTTTTGTGGTCAGGGCTCAGCCTCCCGGCAGCCGTCGCATACGCCAGCTGAACGGCTTGCTGACACAGGCCATGTCCTCCCAGCTCCTCCCGTACTCGTTTGTGCAGGAGGGGAGCCGGATGCGTGCGCTCCTGCAGTGCGCAGCGCCGGATTGGCCAATCCCCAGCCGGCACTACTTTGCACGCAAGGCCATCCCAGCACTGCACCGCTTTGTAAAGGCCAACGTGGAGCGTGGGCTGGATCATGCGCTTGGTGCGCGCGTCCATGTGACAATGGACTCATGGAGCAGCCGCTTCGGGACAGGCCGCTATTTGTCGTTCACCGCGCACTGGGTCAGTTTGGTGGAAGGGGGTGAAGAGGAGACAGCAGCATCATCACCCCGGTGGGTGGTGCCACCCCGCAGCAGGGTCAGGGGAAGTGCAGCAGCTTCCAGCTCTGATCCGGTTCCATCCGCCGCCAAACAACCCCGCCTCAGCAGCAGCGTGAAGGCCCACCACTGCCAAGCGCTGCTGCAGATGGTCACGGTGGGCAAGAACAAGCTGACGGCAGACCACGTCTTGGCCAAGCTCCGAGAGCAAGAGAGCAGTTGGCTGACCCCCAGAGGCCTCAGAGTCGGAGAGGTGGTGGCCGACAATGGGGCAAACTTGGTTGCCGCCATCCAGCGGGGAAACCTCACCCACATCCCCTGTCTGGCCCACGTCCTGAACCTAGTGGTGCAGAAATTCCTGCACACCTACCAGGGGATGAACACTCTTTTGGGAGCGGCAAGGAAAACGGTGGGTCATTTTCGCCGCTCGGGTGGTGCCACAGCGACCCTTACAGCCGTGCAGCTGGAGCTGAACCTCCCACAGCACCGCCTCATTATAGACGTTCCAACACGCTGGAATTCCACCCTGGCGATGTTGGAACGTCTGGTTGAACAGAGGCGGGCTGTCAACCTGTACCTGGCCAGAGCCACCATGGATGCCAACTTGTTGGGGACCGGCACCACCCACCTCCCAGACATCATCCGCCCTGCTGAGTGGGGAAAAATGCAGCTGGTGTGCTTTGTGCTGGCACCCTTCCTGGAGGCCACCAACATGGTCAGCCGGGACCATGCGTCGCTGTGTGAGTGGGTGACCATTGTGTGCATGCTGGACAAGGCCCTCGATGCTCTGCTGGAAGTGGGAGAGGAAGCCTTGATCCAGCAGGAGCAGCAGCAGCACACTTCACAGTCCACCTCTGTGCAGCAGGAGGAGGATTCGGAGGAGTTGGAGGAGGACTTGGAGGAGTTGGAGGTCCCTGACCTTGAAGAGGAGGGGGCACAGCGGAGTGCAGCTGCAGTAGTGCGGGGGTGGAGAGAGCAAGATGAGGCTCCGGAATCAGAGGAGGACGACAGCACTGTCAGCGGTGCAGAATATCATAGGTCAGCAGAGATGGCAGCCCTCTTCCCTATGGCAGCGCACATGCTGCAGTGCCTGCGCAAAGACCCAAGGGTGAAGGAGATGAGTGCTCGGGAGGACATCTTGATCACCCTGATGCTGGACCCACGGCTGAAGGGGAAGCTGGCTCAGTTCCTGCCTGTAGGAGGAGACCCTGTGCGCCGAATCAGGGACTTGCAGCGGATTCTGGTTCGGCGCTTGGAGGAAGCCTTCCCCCGGACTCCCACCCCCCCTGCTGTCTCAGTCCAGCCAGCACAGCAGCAGGTGCCTGCATCCAGCATCAGCAGGCGCCCAACAAACCTGCTGTCTCTGACAAAGGCGCTCTATGCCACACCAGTACCGCTGCCTACAGAGGAGGTGCCTGCAGCAGCATCCGGCTCTCAAAGCCAGAACCAGCACCTGACCCGGATGGTGGCCGATTATATGGGGTCCTATAGCGGGCTTGACACCGACACCCCTGTGGACCCCTTGGAGTACTGGGTGAAGCACCTGGATATCTGGGGCGAGCTGGCGCAATACGCCCTGGAAGTGCTGTCCTGCCCGCCTTCCAGCGTTATGTCGGAAAGGTGCTTCAGTGCGGCCGGTGGCGTGGTCACTGAGAAGCGCTCTTGTCTGTCAGGCCAGTCTGTGGACAGACTGACTTTTTTAAAGATGAACGAGGCTTGGGCAGTTGGTGAGTTCCTGGCCCCTGTTGTTGGCAAGAGGGGGAAATGAAGTGGCTGAGTGGTAATCACTATGCCTGGCCTGCTTAACCACCCTTTACCACCACAACCTCCTGACTCCATCTTCATGAAGCCAGGTTCTTATTTTTTGAACTGTGCCGTGGTACCTGCCATGGTCAGCTGTGTAATTTTTTTGGAGGTGTCTGTGCTGTGCGAGTTGTGGGGCCCCAACTGCGGCAGTACGACCGACCGCTTCCTGGAACCTCTCCTAATTTTTTACTGTGCCGTGGTACCTACAACAGTGCCATGGTCAACTATGTAAACACAATAGCTGTGTAATTTTTTTTGGAGGTGTCTGCTGTCCGAGTTGTGGGGAGGCCCCAACTGCGTCAGTACGACCGCTTCCTGGAACCTCTCCTAATTTTTTACTGTGCCGTGGTACCTACAACAGTGCCATGGTCAACTATGTAAACACAATAGCTGTGTAATTTTTTTTGGAGGTGTCTGCTGTCCGAGTTGTGGGGAGGCCCCAACTGCGTCAGTACGACCGCTTCCTGGAACCTCTCCTAATTTTTTACTGTGCCGTGGTACCTACAACAGTGCCATGGTCAACTATGTAAACACAATAGCTGTGTAATTTTTTTTGGAGGTGTCTGCTGTCCGAGTTGTGGGGAGGCCCCAACTGCGTCAGTACGACCGCTTCCTGGAACCTCTCCTAATTTTTTACTGTGCCGTGGTACCTACAACAGTGCCGTGGTCAACTATGTAAACACAATAGCTGTGTAATTTTTTTTGGAGGTGTCTGCTGTCCGAGTTGTGGGGAGGCCCCAACTGCGTCAGTACGACTGCTTCCTGATATACCACTCTGATGTTGATTGACAGCCATTTTTTTTTTTGGGGGGGGGATTTTAAGTCCACTCCCCACATCATCAGTGTTTCCCTTTTCACAATTATGATGCTACATGCCTCATATACCCTAAAAAACCTTTTTAAAGCAATTTAAAGGCCACTTCCGGGATTAAACACGGATATCCGAATCCGATCGGATACTAGGGTCGGATATCCGAATCGGATTCGGATCGGAAAATTTTGAATTCGGATATCCGATCCGGATCGGATAGCGGGGTATCCGGATCCGAATCGGATCCGGATTTTGAAAAGGGGTATCCGAGCAGCACTGGGGATGAGTAGTTCCTGCTGCTGTGCTACTCTGCTGGGGTCGGGGGAGGGCACATACAATGATGCATACTCCCTATGGAGGCTCCAGGCACCACATCTTCCAGCATGTCACCATAACACCCAGCATGCCCCATGGAGGCACCACAGCAACTAGCGTGGCTGTGGTGCCTCAAGGGTGGGCATTAAAGAGACACTGAAGCGAAAAAAAAAATATGATATAGTGAATTGGTTGTGTACTATGAATAATTACTAGAAGATTAGCAGCAAAGAAAATATTCTCATATTTTTATTTTCAGGTATATAGTGTTTTTTCTAACATTGCATCATCCTATAATATGTGCACATTACACAACACTCAGCATTCAAAATGAGTCTTTCAGAGCAGTCTGTGAAGTAATGACCTCTCCTCTAGCAGAGAAAAAGTAAATAGTCCAGGAACAGTTGAGATAATAAAAGTCAGATAACAGCCCTCTCCACGACTAACTTAGTCGGAGAGCTTAATGGCTTGTTTGCATAGAGATAACAGCTGGAGTTTCTTAACTCTTCCTGTACAGGAAACAATTACACTGATGTATCTGATCTTAATATTTTATTTCTTAGCTGTGCTACACATACAAATCATAATATCATCATTTTTTTTTCGCTTCAGTGTCTCTTTAACAGCTGTTAAGTTTTTGTAAAATTGGCTCCACCCATAACCACACCCATATTCTGGAGCACGGTCACACCCATTTTCCATCTGGAGCGCCCAAAAGTGCCCCGGATCTCCTAGGATCCTAGCAACGCTCTTGAGTGTGGCTAGAAACGTTATTAAGTACAATAGCACTTTTGTTTTCTCTATATTTCTCCTCTATGGTACTCCCTATTACAGTAACCTGTGTTAGTGTTTCTTATTGTAGTTTCCACAATTATAGTACACCCCTAATATAGGGCTCATTATTATACTGCTTCCCTATTATTATACTGTTTTTCATTACTGTGCTCCTCCTTATCTGCTTACTCTTCCAGGGCGTAGATTCTACGTCCTAATTAGTGCTGCTGCAGGTTTTAGGATGTAAAATCTACGTCCCCCTTAAAAATCTCTGCCAGGCATGCAGGCGCGCTCCCGTGATCACTCATGCACATGCACGATTCTGTGTTTAACCACTTCACCACTGAGGGGGTTTCCCCCGTGACCACCAGAGCAATTTTCACCTTTCAGCGCTCCTTCCATTAATTCGTCTATAACTTTATCATTACTTATCACAATTAAACGATCTATATCTTGTTTTTTCCACCACTAATTAGGCTTTCTTTAGGTGGGACATTATGCCAAGAATTATTTTATTCTAAATGTGTTTTAATGGGAAAATAGGAAAAATCTGGGAAAAAATTAATTATTTTTCAGTTTTCGGCCATTATAGTTTTTAATTAATGCATGCTACTGTAATTAAAACCCATGAAATGTATTTTCCCATTTGTCCCGGTTATAAAACTGTTATAAAATTGTCCCTATCACAATGTTTGGCGCCAATATTTTATTTGGAAATAAAGGTGCATTTTTTTCAGTTTTGAGTCCATCCCTAATTACAAGCCCATAGTTTATAAAGTAACAGTGTTGTACCCTCCTGACATAAATATTTAAAAAGTTCAGTCCCTAAGGTAACTATTTATGTATTTTTTTTTTTTATTGTACATTTTTTTTTTTATTTTTTTTTTTAATTACAAAAAAAAAAAAAATTGGGAGTGTGGGAGGAAATGAGTTAATTTTTTGTGTAAAAGTAATTTATTTGTATGTGAAAAATGTGTAGGGTGTAGTTTTACTATTTGGCCACAAGATGGCCACAGTAACTTTTTGTTTTAATGCGACCTCCAAGCGTCCTTCCGGAAGCTTGGAGGAAGTACTTGGAGGCTGGGTAAGATCACAATGATCGCGCTGCCCATCGGAGAGCAGCGGATCATTGCGGGGCTTAGATTAACGAACGGGAATGGATTTTCATGTTCATTGATCTCCGGGCGAGCGGGTGGCGGCGTGTTTACTAGCGGCGGGCTGCGTCTTTACGAGCGGGAGCGCGGACAGCGGCGGGAGTGCGCAAAGTACGGATTTCTCCGTCCCTGGCGGTTAAAGGATGGAAAAAGGGACGGAGAAGGTCGTAAGGGTGGGGGGAAAGTGGTTAAAGGAGTCCTCAGGCAAAGTTTTTACAATATAAATGGCCTACCTGCCGCTGTTCAGTAGGTCAATCTCACTTGGGTCGCATGTTTTTTTTCCCCCCTTCGAGCTTCACAGGCTCTGCAATTTTGGCCGCTTGTATTTGGTGACCCGGAAGTAGATTAGGTAGAGGAATGTGAAACTTCCCTGTTACTGTGCTTGGAACGCAGGGGGAAGCTACTTAGCATTGCGTGCTTCCGTGCAGCTGCGCACGCACCGGAGGAGGGTTTGAGCTTGCTTCGTCACTCGCAAGCCAAACCCTCCGCTTCTGCCACCGCCCGTCATGCACGCCCACTCCTCCCAGCCCACTCCTATTTACTTACTATACACTAATGAAGAAAATTTTCTCCCAAAGTTCTCTCAGCTGGCCTCCGCTTGCCTGCGCCTCTCATGCACGGATGATCTGTGCTGGGAGCGCGCATAGAGGCAAGGCGGCGGCGGTCGGAGTGGGCTGGGAGAAGGAGTGGGCTGGGAGGAGTGGGCGTGCATGATGGGTGGTGGCAGAGACGGAGGTTTTGGCTTGTGAGTGATGAAGCAAGCTCAAACCCTCCTCCGGCAGCTCCAGTACGCGTGCGCAACCATACGTGAACGTATGGCTGCATGCATTAGAAGTCACTGCGCCAGCGTCCCGCAGCATATTGCGACTGCATTGACACAGTAGTTCCGGGTCGCTGGGGAGCCCGACCCCGAGGTCAGGTCCCCGACCAGGGCTTACCGCAAGAAAATGCTACATTTGAACGGGGAATGGAGGGCGCGATCAGGTAACAAAAAAGGTTAGTTACACGCAGGCATGCGTGTTTTACATTCATCAGATTGCTTGATGACTCCTTTACGGTAAATGATTGCTTCTAGCAAACCTTAAAGGACAACTGAAGTGAGAGGGATATGGAGGCTGCCATGTTTATTTCCATTTAAAGAGAACCCAAGGTGGGTTTGAAGAATGTTATCTGCATACAGAGGCCGGATCTGCCTATACAGCCCAGCCTCTGTTGCTATCCCAAACCCCCCTAAGGTCCCCCTGCACTCTGAAATCCCTCATAAATCACAGCCATGGGGAGCAGCTGAGACTGACACTACAGATGTAAACACAGCCTCACAGCACGGCTGTGATTTATGGGGGATTTCAGAGTGCAGGGGGACCTTAGGGGGGTTTGGGATAGCAACAGAGGCTGGGCTGTATAGGCAGATCCAGCCTCTGTATGCAGATAACATTCTTTAAACACACCTCGGGTTCTCTTTAAGCAATACCAGTTGCCTGGCTGTCATGCTGATCCTGTGCCTCTCATACTTTTAGCCATAGCCCCTGAACAAGCATGCAGCATATCAGGTGTTTGTGACATTGTCAGATCTGACAGATTGGCTGCATGCTTGCTTCTGGTGTTATTCAAACACTTCTGCAGCCAAACAGACTAGCAGGGCTGCCAGGCAACTAGTATTGTTTAAAAAGATATAAACATGGCCTCCTCCATAGTCTTCTCACTGCATAATGGCATAATCCCAATAAAAAAACGTTTTTTTTTTTTTTGTTTTTTTTTTTTTAATCCTGGTGAACTTTTAACCCCAGCCTAGCCTATGAACCCATTATTAACCCCTGCAATACCTATACCTGTTTATAAACTTTTAATGACTGCCGCCTGTAGCGATGGGATGCAAAGTTTAGGGCCCCAATGCTCTACAGATGTATCGCTCTGCCGTTGCCTAGCAATGCATCTGCACAGCACTATGGCACCCAAACTGTCGCCCTAGCGAACACATCCCATCGCTACAGATGTGCAGACTGGGGATAACGGTCTGCCACATGCTCAGCCAGTAATTAAAGTATGACATATGGGGTATTGTTTTAACTGGGAAGGGCCAAATAATTCATTTTTGTATGTTTTATAACTGTGAGGCCTGTCATGTGAAAATTAGGAAGGGTGAAAAATAAAAAACAAATTGTGTTTTCTGCATTTACACCTTATTTTTCACCATAAAATGACTATAAAGTAAAATAATTTGGAGAAAAAAAAAATATTACCCAATGATTGTCTAGATGGAAAAATAAATATCACTGGTATCACTAATACGATATTAGGAATTAAAAAGTTACTGCTGTATCAACGCAACACAGTTTGAAGTCATCTGAAAGTCAGCATTGCTACTTTGCTCTAAAATACTGCTCACAGCTTGAAAGCTGCTATCCCAGAAATTTTTTTAAGCAGAACATCACTGAAATGGTTAAACAAACCACTTTGTCCTGCATTCAGCTTCAAATCTGCATCCAAACTGGAGATAACAGTATCTTTGTTTGCATTCCAATGTTGATACATGTGTGTAAACACAGTGTAACAAGTGGGAAGGAGTTCTCTGTAAAGCTCTCTGTGCTGCAAGCACACAAACCTCTCAGAACAGCTCATTAGAAGATGCTAATATATAATAAAAAGCAGTTTGAATAAAATGCAATGCCAGCTTTTAGGGCACGATAAACTACACTTTGGGAACTTGTAATTTGTAAACAGACAATATTACTTTTGCACAGAAGCAAATATGATAACTGTATGAGTAATAAAAAATAGGAAAACACATTTTATTGAATGTTATGTCGGAGTTTCAGACCACTTTAAGTGTCAAAAATGTCAGGAACCATAAGGGGTTAAAACCCGAGGATCACTATCCAGTTATTATACAGATACCCAATGTAGCCCTTCGTTTTGTAAAGGAGCCAAGGATGTATTTTTTCACTTCATCAACTGAGGCCAGACTCACCAAAGGGAGAAATGCCAGGGAGTCCCTGCAATGTCCTCAAGAAACCCTGGAGGAGAAAACCTGGTCTATAGACTCTGCACCTTCTCAACAATTCCACCCCCTGCAGGTCCACGCTAGCATTGCACCTGTAAATGTTTGGCCCAGACCTCCTGTTCATCTAATGAGGTGATTCTGCCGTTGGCCAAAAAACGGAAGATGTCCACACAGGCCAGACAGGGCATCCCTCCAGACATGAATTCACTGTCTGCATATCAGGACTTCAAAGCCTCACAAATCTGGGATGATTCCATTGTATTTATCTTTAATGAATAATAAACGGCAAAGTGCTATTGACTAGACGGGCTTTTGAAATATTCCATCAGTTACAGAACAAGAAAATCAATTATTAATAAATGAAGAGTTTTCGTGTCAGAGATAATCAGATTTTTTTATTTCTAGGGGACGTGTTGCTCCTATACAATCAGCTCTGCGTAATACGGAGGAAGGGTTAACCACCCCCTTGGCGGTATGAAAAATACCGCCAGGGGGCAGCGCAGCAGTTTTTTTTTTTTTTTTTTTAAATCATGTAGCGAGCCCAGGGCTCGCTACATGATAGCCGCTGCTCAGCGGCATCCCCCCAGCCCCGCCGATCGCCTCCGGCGATAGGCGATCAGGAAATCCCGTTCAAAGAATGGGATTTCCTGGAGGGCTTCCCCCGTCACCATGGCGACGGGGCGGGATGACGTCACCGACGTCGGGACGTCATTGGGAGACCCGATCCACCCCTTGGCGCTGCCTGGCACTGATTGGCCAGGCAGCGCAGGGGTCTGGGGGGGGGGGCGCGCCCCGCACCGGATAGCGGCGATCGGGCGCGCGGCAGCGGCGATCGGGGTGCTGGCGCAGCTAGCAAAGTGCTAGCTGCGTCCAGCAAAAAAAAATTATGAAAATCGGCCCAGCAGGGCCTGAGCGGCACCCTCCGGCGGCTTACTCCGTGTCACACACGGGGTTACCGCTAAGGAGGTTAAAGGGATACTGTAGGGGGTCGGGGGAAAATGAGCTGAACTTAAATGAGCTGGGCTTCTAATGGTCCCCCGCAGACATCCTGTGTTGGCGCAGCCACTCACCGATGCTCCGGCCCCGCCTCCAGTTTTCCACTTTAAAGTCAGAAAACCACTGCGCCTGCACACCCGTGTCCTTGCTCCCGCTGATGTCACCAGGAGTGTACTGTGCAGACACAGACCATACTGGGCCTGCGCTGTGCGCTCTTGATGACATCAGCAGGATCGAGGACACGGCAACGCAGGCGCAGTGGTTTTCAGACTTTAAAGTCTGAAATTCCAGAAGTGAACCGGAGGCGGGGCCGGAGCATCGGTGAGTGGCTGCGCCAACACAGGATGTCTGCGGGGGACCGTTAGAAGCCTCGGGTAAGTTCAACTCATTTTCCCCTGACCCCCCTACAGTATCCCTTTAAAGGGAACCTGAACTGAGAAGGATATGGATTTTTCCTTTTAAAATAATACCAGTTGCCTGACTCTCCTGCTTCTCCTGTGTCTCTAATACTTTTAGCCACAGCCCCTGAACAAGCATGCAGATCAGGTGCTCTGACTGAAGTCAGACTGGATTGCATGCTTGTTTCAGGTGTGTGATCCAGCCACTACTTCAGGCAAATAGATCAGCAGGACTGCCAGTCAACTGGTATTGTTTAAAAGGAAACATCCATATCCCTCTCAGTTTAGGTTCCCTTTAAAGGAAACATCCAAGCTAAAAAAAACAAACAAACTCCACTTACCTGGGGCTTCCTCCAGCCCCTGGCAGCCGTCCTGTGCTGTCGCCGCAGTTCCGGTGGCTCCCGGTCTTCCTCGCTGCAGAAGCAGACCTCGCCAGGTCGGCTTCCGGGTCGGCTTCTTGTGCGCTCCACGGCGCGGGTCACCTGGTCTGGCCAACGTCATCAGGATTGTACTGCGCAGTAGTTCTGCGCCTGCGCAGTATAATCCTCGATCGAACCACAAGACCCGCGCGGTGGAACGCACAAGAAGCCAACCCGGAAGCCGACCTGGCGAGGTCGGCTTCTGCAGCGAGGAAGACCGGGAGCTGCGGCGAGAGCACAGGATGGCTGCCACTGGCTGGAGGAAGCCCCAGGTAAGTGGAGTTTGTTTGGTTTCTTTTAGTTTGGACCTTCATTTTAAGTACCAGCAGTCTCTGCCCCCTTAACCCTCCTGGCGGTTAATTTTTTTTGCCAAATTGGCAAAAATCCTTTTTTTTTTTAATTTTTTTTGTTTTGTTTCATGTAAAGCTACCAGAGTGGTAGCTACATGAAACACCACTAGAGGGCGCATGTGTCCCTCTAGTGCGATCGTCGCCGGCATCAATAGCAAACAGGGGAAAGCGTATATAACGCACTCCCCTGTTTGGCTTCTCCTGTCGCCATGGCGACGATCGGAATGACGTCATGGACTTCAGCCGACGTCCTGACGTCAGACACCTCCGATCCAGCCCATAGCGCTGCCCGGAACTCATTGGTCCGGGCAGCGCAGGGCTCTGGCGGGGGGGGCCCTCTTGCGCCGCTGCGTACGGGGGCGATTGCCGCAGAGCGGCGGCGATCGAGCTGTACGCGCGGCTAGCAAAGTGCTAGCTTGCGCGTACAGCATTTTAAATGGAGCAAATCGCTCCACCAGGGGCTGAGATATCTTCCTGCGCGGCATAGCCCGAGCTCAGCTCGGGCTTACCGCCAGGAAGGTTAAGGACCAGAGACGGCTGGTACAATACCGATGGAATCCAGACGAATCGGAGTGCATACTCGCCGCTACCGCCATCACCGCCGCACACTGGGATCCTCCTGACATAGACTCTGCTGTCTTTATGACGGCAGAATCATGTGAGCCAGTCGGGAGCCGCTTTCATTGGCTTCTGACCATGTCTATCAATGTAAACCAATAGGAGCGGCTTACATTGATAGACACTGAAAGCGGCTCATGACTGGCTTACATGGCTCTGCTGTCATAGAGACAGCAGAGCCAGTGAGCTCTGGCGAGAGACGTTGGGATTGAGCGGCGCGCTCGGCAGGGAAGGGTCAGAAACGGCGGATGCGCGCTGCAGTTGGTGATCGAAATCTTCAATTTCAATCACCTCGGTCCTAAAGAAATTAAAGAGGAACGACTGGACGTAATTAAAGGAGCTTTCAACTTTATCTAAAGGAATAATTATTATTGAACCTTTTTTTTATCTCTTTCCTGCTCTCAGAAGCCAATTACTGACAGGATCCCAGAAGGTGAACAGAGGCGCCGAAAGGATAACAAATGCAAAAAATTCTAAAAATTGCTAAGGAGGTTGTGGTGGACTCACCTGCCCAAAGCAGACATGAAGCTGTCAATTTTCAATCAAAATACATTTATTCACATACTCCAAAGTACAAAGCAACGCGTTTCACAGGTATAGTCCTCCTTCCTCGGGCAATAACGAGAAGGAGTATCACACTGTAAGGACAGAGACAAAGGAGCCATCACACTATTGTACGTGTTGTTTTTACGAGATTTGCATGTAAAGTGATAGTAAGGAAACTTTGGCTTGATTTTTTTTGTGCTGTAGGTAATGCAAAATATAATGTGCTGTAGTCAGTTCTTTTGAATTACTGACAGGAAAGTGTTTTATGGCTGTAATTACTTATCAGTGAGGGTTATGCTATAGTCTGACCCAGTCCTGACTCACACAGAAACTGTCACTTGCATACCTGATGTATAACTCTTTCAGGCAGAGCAAGAAAAAAAGGAACACAGCATAGTTATTTGTGTGCCTGGCACTGTGCATACACATGTCTATCTCATCATGTCACATGTCACTACGGTTGTCCTTTATAGCAAGTCTGAAGCGATTTTAAAAATAAAAAACATATACTCACCTAAGGAGAAGAAAGGCTCTGGGACCTATAGAGCCTTCCCATTCTCCTTGTTCCCTTGCTGGCTCCTCTGTTTCAATCTCCCGCAGTGGGAGAGTTCAGAAATCTTCGGAAGCACTAGGGGTCCCGCAGATCAGCGACTCGGTACTACGCACATGCGCATGCGCAAGAGAGGGCTCATGCGTGCGCACTACGAATGAGTCTTAGGAAGCCTGAGTGCTTCTAAAGATTGCCGAAGCCAACCCAACCCGGAAGAAAGCAGTCTAGTTTGGTCGTGGACTGCTAACGGAGGAGCCTGCGGGGGAACATGGAGACTGGGAACGCTATAGGACCCAGAGCCTTCCCTCTCCCTAGATAAGTATCTGTTTTTTTTGTTTTTAAAATCCCTTCAGACTCCCTTTAACCACTTCCCAACTGAGGGGTTTTACCCCTTGACCACCAGAGTAATTTTCACCTTTCAGCGCTCCTTCCATTCATTCGTCTATAACTTATAACACAATGAAATGAACTATATCTTGGTTTTTTTCGCCACCAATTAGGCTTTCTTTAGGTGGGACATTATGCCAAGAATTATTTTATTCTAAATGTGTTTTAATGGGAAAATAGGAAAAAATGTGGGAAAAAAAATATTTTTCAGTTTTCGGCCTTTATAGTTTTTAAATAATGCATACTACTGTAATTAAAACACATGAAATGTATTTGCCCATTTGTCCCGGTTATAAAACTGCTTAAATTATGTCCCTATCACAATGTTTGGCGCCAATATTTTATTTGAAAATAAAGGTGCATTTTTTTCAGTTTTGCGTCCATCCCTAATTACAAGCCCATAGTTTATAAAGTAACAGTGTTATACCCTCTTGACATAAATATTTAAAAAGTTCAGTCCCTAAGGTAACTATTTATGTATTTTTTTTAATTGTAATTTTTTTTTTTATTACAAAAAAATAAATACATTGGGGAGTGTGGGAGGTAAGGAATACATTTTTTTTTTGTGTAAAACTAATTTATTTGTATGTGAAAAATGCTTTAGGGTGTAGTTTTACTATTTGGCCACAAGATGGCAACAGTAACTTTTTGTTTAATGCGACCTGCAAGCGTCCTTCCGGACACTTGCAGGAAGTACTAGGAGGCTGTGAAAGTTTTTTTTTTCACAATGATCGCGCTGCTTATCGGAGAAGCAGCGGGTCATTGTTGGGCTTAGATCAACGAACGGGAATGGATTTTCCCGTTCATTGATCTCCGGGCGAGCGGCCGGCGGCGTGGTTACGAGCGGGAGTGCGCGCTACAGGGAGCCCGGGCAGCGGCGGGAGCGCGGAAAGTACAGATTTCTCTGTCCCTAGTGGTGAAAGGATGGAAAAAGGGACGGAGAAATTCGGACGCGTGGGGGTAAAGTGGTTAAAATTTAATCTTTTTTTTTTTTTTTTGACAATAGTTTTTATTGAGATTTTAACCATTTACAACTTAGACGGCATGAGAGTCTTAAACATCAACCGCTACTAGTGGCGGGACTGAATATCCAACTTATACACAGCATTACATCTGATATAGTAACAATTGCTTAACCATACCGACTTAGTCTGATTTAATTAAAAGTTCTAACGGTAAACCTATAAAGAGAAGAAGAAAAACAAAATGTAGTCACTGTTGACGCAATATTCCTTAAACTTTGGTAGAGGCAAGGTAGTCCCTTGCTGGCTAGGTACAAAATTAATGAACTTATCTCTGTTATGGATCTGTGGCGGTAGTAGTTTATTGGCAGGGCAGGGAACCAGATCACTATCCTGATTTAATCAGGTAGACTTGGATGTGCCCATCTGATCTGTTAGTCAAGTCTGGAGTTGGCGGAGGGGCGACTAAGAGGGTACGCCTGGGAGGGGGGGGGGGGGGGTTGACAGGGCCTACATTGCTCTAGAGCTGAGCTTATGTGGTCGTGGCGGGATCCTGGTTTCCTGTGGTATCGTATGTAAGAACCACTATGTGTGTGAATCTATTATTTGTTTCCAGTCGAAGGTCCAGTCATATTGCCAGACATTTTGGTCATTCCTTTTTCTCCCTAGGTGTTCCAGCTTTAGATTATAGTCTACTAGATTGGTCACTTGCTGCCAGGTGGGGATATGGGGTTGTTTCCAGTTGGTTACTAAAAGGTGTTTAGCTGCACATATGATATGCGTAATACCCAATCTTATATTTCGGTTGAACTGGTCTAGATTTATAAGGAAGATGGCAAGAGAGGGATTTGGGGGGATTTGTCTATTTGCTATTGTTGATATAATTTGGAAGATCTGCTTCCAGTAGGGTGTTAGTTTGGGGCAATCCCATATGATGTGTAGAAGTGTACCCGATTGAGGGCATCCTCTCCAGCATTTTGAGGAAGACTGAGGGGAAATTTTCGCCATGATATGGGGTGTAAGGTACCACCTGTATAAGATTTTTTTATAAGTCTCTAAATGGCTTGTGCATTTGGAAAGTTTTTTTATTTGGTATAGTGCTCTTATTAGATCTTCAGGGGGGATTTTTATTTGTAAGTCTTGTTCCCAGCTTTTTATGCTATTTGTGAAGGGAAAGGAGTTCTTAGTGTTAATATATTTATACCAGAAGGAGATTCCTCCTTTAGGATTAGGTTTTGCTGTGGAGAGGAAGTTCCATATTTCTTGGGGAATAGTTAAAGTAGACGGGTTATGGGTTTTCAATAGATGTTCGATTTGGAGATACGTGTAGAGCTCGTCATCAGTAAGTTTATACTTCCATTTTAGAAAATCAAATGATTGTATTTGATTCCCTACTGTGATGTCTTCTAAATGAGATATACCGGATTTGATCCATGCCTTTAAGTTTAGGTTCGCTATGGTCATTGTGAGTGCTGTGATATGTAGTTTGGTCTTAGTGGTACTTTGGGGCTCTATGGGCGAATTTTTTTTAACAAATTCCCAAGAGGATAATGTTTGTTTGATCGTGGGGTGTGGGCTTATACATAAGGGTAAATCTGTCCATGGTAGCTGGAGTAGATTTGCTAGCTTGCATGTACTAAATGTTTGTTCTAGATTGACCCAGTACTTCTCGGGTGTGTTGTGCCACCAGTATTGTGACATTTCTAGTATTGCTGCATGGTAGTAATGCAATGGATTGGGGAGACCAAATCCTCCTTCCGAGGTGTTAGCTGTTAGGATGCGAAAGGAGAATCTATGTTTTTTCCCTTTCCATAGGAAGTGGTTGACTAATGTGTTTAGATTTTTGAAAAAGTGGGGAGGAATGGTAATAGGGAGTGTCCTAAAATAATATAGAATTTTTGGGAAGACTGCCATTTTATATGCCGAAATTTTTCCTGATATAGAAAGGTCTAATGGGGATAGGCGGTTTAGTTCTGTTTTGATTTCCTTTAGGAGGTTGGGGAAGTTGACTTCATATAGGTCTTTAGGAGATGCTGGTATTTTAATTCCTAGGTATGGGATGGTGCTTTTGGCCCATGGGTAGGGAAATTTCTGTGAGATTTTGTTTTTCAGGGATTTAGATACGTTAATACCCAGGAGTGATGATTTAGTATCATTTATTTTGTATAACGAGACCTTTGAGAATTCTGAGATTGTATCCGTAATGTGTTGTAAAGAGGTGAGGGGGTTGCTGACTGATATTAAAACATCATCAGCGAAAAGGCTAATTTTTGGAGCTACTGGGCCTATTTGCACTCCTTCAATTTTTGGGTTTGATCGAATGGCTTCTGCAAAGGTTTCCATAATTAGGACAAATATTAAAGGGGATAGGGGGCACCCCTGTCTTGTACCATTTGTTATGGAGAATTTTTTGGAAAGAAATCCTGACACATTTACTGATGCTGATGGGGTTGCATAGAGGGCCATAACCGCTTGATGAAAGGGTCCCTGTATCCCAAATTTTTTTAGTACTTCACTCAGGAAACCCCAATGGACTCTATCAAAGGCCTTCTCCGCATCTAAAGCCAGAAGCAGAGAAGGCCTTCCAGTAGAGCCCAATGAGTGAAGTATGCTTATTATTCTTCTGGTTCCATCTGCTGCTTGGCGGCCCCCGGTGAACCCCACCTGGTCTAGTGCTATGACTTTCGGTAGGATGTTAAACAGTCTATTGGCTAAAATTTTTGAGTACAGCTTAAGATCACAGTTCAGCAATGAAATGGGGCGGAAGCTGGAGGGGCTAGTCTGGTCCTTTCCTGGTTTTGGAATTACTGTTATGATCGCAGTCGTGCATTCCTTGGGGATTTGGCCTGACCTAATAAAGAGATTGAATAGTGAGTGTAATCTAGGGGCTAATATTGGTGCAAATGTCTTGTAATATTCATTTGATAGACCATCAGGTCCTGGAGCTTTGCTGGGTTTGGATTTCAGGATTGTATTCAGAACCTCTGATACTGAGATTTCTGCATTGAGGGTGGTTCTATGTTCTTTCGAGATGGCGGGTAGGTTAATTTTGGATAGAAATCTATCAATAAGGGGTCCTGTGGGTTGGTGAGTTGATTTTTCATCCTTTAAATTGTATAGTGCTGAGTAGTAGTCACTGAATGCATCTGCTATGTGTTGGGGGTTTGATAATGTAGCTTTCGAGAATGGATGCACTAGCTTGAGTATTTTTGTTTTCGCCTGTCTATTCTGGATTATTTTAGCCAAGAGAGGGCTTGCCTTGTTGCTTTGATGGTAATGTTTTAATTTAAGTTTGGCCAATCGGAAGTCATATTCCACCGTCAATGCTTCTTTTAGTTTCTGTCTAAGTGTAAATAAAGCTTGTGTGTCAGAGTGTCTAGGACCTCTTTGGTGGATTTGTTCTAGTTTTTGGATGGAAGATAATAGATTATTTATTTCATTCTGTTTGGCTTTTTTTGTTTGAGCGGCCAATTTAATTAAGATGCCCCTTATGACTGCTTTATGCGCTAACCAGGTGATAGCCTCTCCAACTTCCCCCCCTGCATTAAGGGAGAAATACTCTGTTATCTGTTTAGCAATATATTCCTTGTTTTCCTCGGAAAGTAGGAGCGACGTGTTTAATCTCCATGGGGGTCTTGAGTTTCTGGTGATAGAGAGGTCCATGGTAATACAGACTGGGGCATGATCTGACCAAGTAATATTGTGTATTTTGGCTTCAGATATTTTTTGTAGCATGTGTCTATCAGTTAGAAAAAAGTCTATCCTGGAGTAGGAATGATGTACATGAGAGAAGTGTGTAAAGTCCTTTTCGTTTCCATGTAAGGCTCTCCAGGGGTCGTACAGATCTAGCTTTGCAAACAGGGAAGCGAGTGTAGATGAATGTTTACTTTTAGGATTGGAAGAGTCTATCTTCTGGTCATAGATGGAATTGAAGTCTCCTCCTATTATTAGACCTGGGGGATTAGTGCTTGTCACTTTCGTTAATATTTTCCTGAGAAATTTGATCTGTCCTTGATTTGGAGCGTATAGGTTCAACAGAGTGTAGGGGATGTTGTTGATTGTGCATTGAATTAGGATGAATCTGCCGTGTTGATCTTTTTCTGTGTGGGATATTTGGACATCTAGATCTTTGTGAAAGGCAGTCATTACTCCACATTTTTTTTTCTCGTTATTGCTGCACACTATTAGTGGGTAGTTAGGATTCTTACAGGTTGGCTCCTTGCCTTCTTGGAAATGAGTCTCCTGGATGAATATTATATCCGAGCGCAGTCGGAGAGCTTCTCTCCATAGGGAATATCTTTTGACTGGAATGTTAAGTCCTTTTGTGTTAAAGGTAGTGCATATTAGCATTTAATCAGGGTGGATGATAGAGTTTGAAGGATCTTACCATTAATACCCAGGCCCAGGGTACGTGCTGAGTTGTTTCTTTGGTGCAATGTGGGAAGGGACACGGGGGGGGGGGGGGGGGGAGGGAACAGATCAGAAACTTTCCAAAATGAAGCCATAACAGTAGTGAACAACAGACTAACATAAAACAAAGTTATGTACATTTTCTTGGGTAGCTCAGGGCTACTTTGAAATACTCCCATTGGGGGGAAGAATTGAGCTTCCTCTCCATTCAGGAGGGAATTTCTCATTTTCAGGTACGGATAATCTAGAGAAGTATCCGGGTTTCCCTTCAAGGTACAGATTGCCAATCTTGTCTGATTTTAGCCGTTGAAGAGGGTTTTTTTGGATTAGGTACAGTATCCGCTATTTTCATTTTCCATGAGGACAGCAGTTTAGAGCCATCTGAAATATTTGATATGGTGAAAAGAGTGCCAGCTTTTTGAATCAGGATCTTGGTGGGGAAACCCCAACGGTAGGGTATGTTATTATCCCTCAGCGCCTTGGTGATTGGTATCAGTGATTTCCTCTTGTTCAGTGTCGCCTGAGAGAGGTCTGAGTATAGGGTTATGTTTTTAAACGGTTCTGGAAGGGACCCTTGTTGTCTGGTATAATGGAGGATGGACTCCTTGGTAGGATAAAAGAGAAATTTACAGATTACATCTCTAGGGATGTTGTCTGGGAGGAAGGAGGGCTTGGGTAGTCTGTGAATTCGCTCTATCGCTAGGTCTAATTCTGTTAACTGTGGCAGCGCAGTGTGTATGAGCTTTTGCACATACTGCTTTAGTTGGGGCTGCTGTACAGATTCCTCGATTCCTCTGAATTTAAGGTTTGACCTGCGGTTTCTGTCCTCTAGATCTGCTGCCTTCATTTTTAACCAGCTGATGTCATTCTGTGTCTCATCAATACAGTCTACTGTCTTGTTATGTTCAGCTATGAGTAAGGCTACGCTGTTTTCCGTAGTAGACACTCTGTCTCCTAGGATATTAATAGACTGCTGCAGGTGGCCTGTGATCGCTGCAAAATCAGCAGAAAGTGACAGCTTGAGTGTCATTATTAGGTCTTTCATATAAGCTTGAGTCGGCCCTTGGTCAGTAGCTGGGAAGGCTTCCAGCGTACTTTCTTGTGGGGGAGTTGTGTGGGTAGAGATGGCTGCGGGCGGGGGTAGGGTGTTGCTGACTTCTAGGCCTACCTGCTCTTCCTGTGGTGAGAGCTTCTGCCTCGATTTGACCGGGCTGCGGGACTCGGGTGAGACTGATTCGGGAGAGGAGTCTCCTGCGGTGGCAGAGCTGGACGTGTTCGGATCCGACTGGGAGGCGGGTGGTCCTCTCGGGTGTAGTCCCTGCTGAGCTGTGTGCGACATTGCAGTGGAGCCGGCGCCATCTTTGCTGACTGATCTGGCCTGTGCTCCAGCAAACATCTCCGGAATTCTTTGCAGTTTTGTGCTGTTTTTCTTTCTTTTGTTAGTGGCCTCCATCTCCATCTGTTCCTCCATCGTTTAGGTAAGATTACCTCAGATTGGTATGCTTTGGCTGTCGCTGTTATTGAGGGAAGCTCGGAGCTCCGAGTTTAGGCGTCCAGCTTGTTCGCGCGGCGGACACGCCCCCCAAAATTTAATCTTTTTTAAAAAAAAGTCCTTTCCATTTCAATAAAAAGCCGGGAAAAACTTTCCGTAAAAGTAAAAAATATTCAAATCACACTTTCTTCCATCCATGGCAACAGGGCACTGTTTGATTTAGAGGGCGTTCCAGAGTTCTCTTTTATTTGGTTGTATAAATATCTTGCTTTCTCAAGAGCCAAGAGAGGGCAGAAAGATTAGACAGTAAACAGCAAACATCAGGGAGGGAGAAATAAGAATCCATTAATTGGTGCAACTGGTATCTACTTTGGGGAAACTGCAACTATATATATATATATATATATATATATATATATATATATATATATATATATATATATATATATATATATATATATATATATATATATATATATATATATATATATATATATATATATATATATATATATATATATATATATATATATATATATATATATATATATATATATATATATATATATATATATATATATATATATATATATATATATATATATATATATATATATATATATATATTATATATATATTATATATATATATATATATATATATATTATATATATATATATATATTATATATATATTATATATATATATATATATATATATATATATATTATATATATATATATATATATATATATATTATATATATAGTTTTAGTCATATTTTGCTAGTTCTCATATATTTCAACTTTTAACGGTTGAAAAACATTTGCATTTGATTGTTCCATTTCCAAGCTGCATACATTTGCATTAGCCTGTGTCTTAGGACTCTACAAAGAAGAGGAGGGGGAAGAGGCAACAGGAGGGAGAGATGCACTGTGTGTGTAATTCTGTATCTTAGTAGCTAAACATTGCTGGAGACTAGAGCTTGTATTTTACATACAGGAAGTTTTGAATCAGGAATATTAACCTCCTTAGCGGTAACCCCACGCTGGACACTGGGTAAGCCGCCGGAGGGTGCCGCTCAGGCCCTGCTGGGCCGATTTGCATAATTTTTTTTTCAAACACGCAGCTAGCACTTTGATAGCTGCGTGTTTGGTAAGATCGTCGCCGCCCACCGCAGATGCGCCGCTACCCGCCGCTAAACAGGCTACCCCCCCCCCCCGCATACCTCTTGCGCAGCCTGGCCAATCGCCGCCAGGCTGCACTATGGGGTGGATCGGGACTCCGTGTGACGTGATGACGTCGGTGACGTCACTCCGGTCGTCGCCATGGCGATGGGGGAAGCCCTCAAGGAAATCCCGTTCAGAACGGGATTTCCTTATGGGCAAGCGGTGCCGGCGGCGATCGGAGGTGACGGGGGGACGCCGCAGGGAGGGGGGAATAGAGATTTTTTTTTTTTTTTGTTGCAAATATAAGTGTCATCCAGATACATTAATTACAAGGGATCTTGTAAGGATTGTGAGGTAATTATGGCAAAGAGATAAGACCCTTGAGGCTTGATTCACAAAAGGGTGCTAATTTAGTCAGCACGCCTAAAAGCCCCTTAGCACGCCCAAAGCCTTTTAGGACGCGACCCGTGCAAAGCTTCGGGCGCATCCGGTGCAGTGTTTTAGGCGCACCCGGTGCCACGTTTTGGTCGCACCCGGTGCAACGTTTCGCGTGCACCGCGCAGCGTTAAACTTTGCGTGCAATCAATAAAAGCTTTGGGCTTAGCGCCGTAGTTAGCACGCCCTAAGCTTTTAGGCGTGCTAAGGGGCTTTTAGACGTGCTACCTGAGTTAGCACCCTTTTGTGAATCGAGCCCTTGGTTTACTTAACGTCTGAATAGACTCAGGATGGCATGGAGAGTTTTTTGAAAGACCCTATCCTGTTCACTGTACGATGCTGGAGCCTGGAAACAGTCAACTGTTTTTACTGAGCAGGCGGTGGGGGCATGGGGGGGCAGTGCCCCAGGTTGCCCCAGTGTAGTGCTGCTCTTGACCTTTAGTCTCCCCCCCCCCCCCCGCCCCCCCATCTGAAAGGCCAATGCACATTGATTGATAGCAGGAAAGCCCCTCTCTGTCTTAAAGCGTAACTGTTGGGCATAAAATCAAAAATCAATTCTTTATTTTTATCTGGTAAACAAATAGGGGTGCTAACCAGACAATTCAAAAGTTAAAAATCACTCTTACTTTTGTTGTTAAAAAAAAAATTCATTCCCCAGTTTACCTGGCTCTTATTTCGTACATTGCCAAACAAAGGAAGTTGCAGGGCATGCTGGTTTGTCTTTTTTGCTTCTTTACTTTCCCCTCGGACTTAACTAATGCAGCCTGATTGGCTGAAGCCTCTTTCCCTGCTGTTTTCCCCTCCTATACCTCTGGTACTCTCTGATTGGCCAATGTTTCACATGCTGGGATGCTGCAGAGTCCCACAATGGCAATGCACTTTCTATGGCAGAGCTGGATGGGAGTGTCTGAAGTCTGCCCTCCTCCCAGAGTAAGGGAGGAAATGACATCAGGCTTGGCTTCAGACACAGGGATTCCAAAATGGCAACAGTTTTTTCTTTATTTACTATATAAAACTCAATGGGCCTGATTCACAAAGAGGTGCTAACAGTTAGCACGCTGGTGAAAAGCCCTTTATCACGCCTAAACTCAGTTTAGGTGTGATAAGTTTAGGTCTGATAAGTTTAGGTGTGATAAGTTTAAAGAGATACTGTAGGGGGGGTCGGGGGAAAATGAGCTGAACTTACCCGGGGCTTCTAATGGTCCCCCGCAGACATCCTGTGTTGGCGCAGCCACTCCCCAATGCTCCGGCCCCGCCTCCGGTTCACTTCTGGAATTTCAGACTTTAAAGTCAGAAAACCACTCCGCCTGCACGCCCGTGTCCTCGCTCCCGCTGATGTCACCAGGAGTGTACTGCGCAGACACAGACCATACTGGGCCTGCGCTGTGCGCTCTTGATGACATCAGTGGGATCGAGGACACGGCAACGCAGGCGCAGTGGTTTTCAGACTTTAAAGTCTGAAATTCCAGAAGTGAACCGGAGGTGGGGCCGGATCATCGGTGAGTGGCTGCGCCAACACAGGATGTCTGCGGGGGACCGTTAGAAGCCCCGGGTAAGTTCAACTCATTTTCCCCCGACCCCCCCTACAGTATCCCTTTAAGCGTGATAAGTTTAGGCATGATAACTATAGCACCAACTGGGTTAGCACCGCAGTGCACAGCTGAGCAAAAGTTTTGCGCTAGCAAAGTCTGGTGCACTTCGCATAGAGTTTAATGGCGCTGCTTTGCGTGCGGGACCTTGTGCGCGATCTAAACTTATCTAAACTTATCATGCCTAAACTTATCACGCCTAAACTGGCTTTTCACCAGCGTGGTGCAATGGTTATCACGCCTAAAGTCTCTAACTGGGTTAGCACCGCTTTGTGAATCGAGCCCATTGAAATCAAAACGTGGAGAGTGTAATGCATATGTTATGTACGTAGAGCAAGTATTTATCTACTTATACAGTATATGTATTTTTTTTTTTTTAAATAGTATAGCTGACATGCTGCCATGCAAGGTATTATAGGGGATTAATATGAACAGAAATGCATATAAACTTACTGACTGTATCACATTTAATGTTTAAAAATGAATAAATATCCAAATCAAATAACGGCTTTTATGTGCGTGCATACGGCTAAAATGTAATAAATAATCTTGCGAGCAAAAAGATCACCAGAAAAATCGTAAATCTGACATAATATACCGTCTGACTTGTTAAATAGTGCAGCGTGTATACAAACTGAAGCGTATATATACATTTATACATTTTTTAACAAAGTCCCAGGGGGGAAATCCCATTGATTTCAATGTACTATTGATCAATGTGGAGTTATGCAGCCGGTCGAAGCAATTTACAGCATCGAACAGCGAATATGTGATTAATATCAGATCGAGCTCTGAAGACAGCACAGCATGCATTAAGAAGGAAGAAAGGCCTCGTTGAAACGTGTCATCTGGACGCTAAATTCTAAATTAAAGTGGTGTGAAACTCTGACATAACATTCAATAAAAATGTGTTTTCCTACATTTTATTACTCATACAGTTATCATATTTGCTTTTGTGCACAAGTAATATTGTCTGTTTACAAATTACAAGTTTCCAAAGTGTAGTTTATCTTGCCCTGAAACCTGCCATGGCATTTTATTAAAACTGCTTTTTACTATATATTAACATTTTCTAATTAGCTGTTCTGAGATGTTTGTGTGCTTGAAGCACAGAGAGCTCCTGTACACTTGCTAAAGTGTTTACACACATTGTAACAACATTGGAATGCAAACAAAGATACTGTTATCTCCAGTTTAGATGCAGATTTGAAACTGAATAGCAGGACAAAGTGCTTTGTTTAACCATTTCAGTGATGTTCTGCTAAAAAAAATTCTGGGATAGTAGCTTTCAAGCTGTGAGGAATCTTTTAAAGCAAAGTAATAATACTGACTTTCAGACCACATTAACGGGAATAAACTGTAAAGAGTAAAGGCAGCTTTGGGGGGGGGGGGGGGGGGGAGTTTATTACTAATAGAAATTACTGTCATGATATCCTGTGATTCACAATCCTCTGTCTCCATAACCGGTCCTGCGCTGTCTGACCCTGATTCCTGTATGACTTCCGAAGACTGCATAATTTACGGGCTTCTCCAAAAGCATCTGAGCATGTGGGCACTATAATGGGGGCAGAGACTAGAGGCCACCTAGTGTCTGCAGTGGGAACATCAGAAAGACCCAATGGTGGAAGAGGTAAGCCACTGGTGCCACTGTCCCCGCGCTGTGGTTCTGTCACAGCCAGGGGAGCACCGGAGGGGGGCCCTGGTGGAGGAGGAGGAAGGAAGAAGTCTGGGCCCCTCCTCCCTGACACGCCACCCAACCCCCTTCGCATATTTCCATCAGGGGCTGCCCCCCCCCTTAGTCATGCTCACACCACTGGCTTCCTCACTGCTTTTGCCTGACTGCTGTCGTAACTTGGCAGACATCACCCCCTCATCATAGCCAAAAGAGGGGAATGTTACACCCACGACCTCCCCCTTCTAATCTATCAATCAGTGTAGGGTGATAATATGTGAGGTGAGGTGCAGCAATACTGGCTCAGTGCACATGGGGTTTCTGGGATGCAACATGGAGGAGAGTGCTTGGGGGTGACGACAGGACTGTGTAGTCAGACCTGAAATGGTCGGGATGTTCATAGCTCTCCAGTTGTAGAGTTGGAACCACTGCCGGATTTACCATAAGGCACAGTAGGCCAGTGCCTACAGGTGCCTGATGATGGAAAAGCGGCTTACTCCCCTCCCTGAGCTCCTCCATCTTTCCTTCCCTATGCAGAGTCCTGATCAGAATGTAAATGAGAGGTTACCCTTACCCACCATGTTCTTGGCATTGCACTGTAGAGCTCTCCCTTCAGTCGGGGGCATTTCTAGTTACTTTGTACTGAGGTTCCTCTAGTTACCTAATACTAAAGGGCACCTGTAGCTACCTATGACAGGCAAGGGAAGTAAGGGAGGAGTGACAGGTGGGACAGCCAGCACACTTGCGGTGCGGTACGGCGGGGGTTTGCAGGTTCATGGAGGGTGAAGTCTAACGTGCCAGGACAACTGTGTCTATAGGTTCCTGTGAGATAACTGGTTGGAACATGTGACCTTGAAAGATAGGACCCTCGTAAGTAAGTATAGTGAATTTTTTTTTGAAAGTGGGGGTATTTTGTTAAAGGAATACTAAAGTGAAAATTAACTGATCAGATAAACAATTGTATCTATCCTCATAATCCTAAAAATAACCCTTTGAGACATCCCACAGTTTTATTTTTATGTTTAAATCTACCTTTTAAAATGTTAACGTTTCTGCTGGCCTCTGCTCAATGACACAGTCTTTGAAGTATATACAGTATATAAACTATTGACCCTTGTATCTCTCCCTGACTCTCACAAGAGTTGTATGACTGTAGTGACTTATCAGTGAGCTATAGTCCGACTAGGTCCTGACTGGTTAGAATTTGTCACTTGCAGACCTGAATGTTAACTCTTTCCAACAGAGAAAGAAAAACACACAGCTTAGTTATTTGTATACTTGGCACAGTGCATACACATGTCTTCATCAATTTACTTTCCTTTAACCCATTAGAAACTTCAATAGAGTTATCTCGTGTGAGATAAGTGCTCTGCTTTTGACCTCAGTTGGCAGAACTCGTTGTGCTGTAAATTCGTGGCATGCGTTGATCTCTCTCTACTAACAGAAATTATAGTAGCTGAAAGCAGAAGTCCTCTGTTATTGTCTCACACTGCCCCCTAGTGACAAGTGGCTATAAATACACATTACAGCAGTACTAATTAGAAGCAGAAAAAGTAACAAATTTATAATAAAAATAAATTTAATAAATTGGTTTGGGGCACTTGAAAGCCTCTAAATAAATATGCTACTAACGGGTTAAGTTAGTTAGAAATCAAGCAGAGTTATTTTGTGGCTTCTAGTTATAGCACGGGGCTAGACATGTATAATGGGTTACTTTGGTTTGGGGGTTTGGATTTACGCTATTTTTTTCCTCCCACTTGGGGAGCTGTATTTATTTACGGTAGAAACGTCTCTAACTGCTTGGCTTAGCCTGCTGAACACATAGTGACGTTCTCAGATAGAGAGAGAGATAGGCTCACCATAGTCACAAAAATGTACACTTTTTTAGTTTTTAACTTTGTTCCGTCTTGTTTTCTTTCGTGAGCTTATCGTTCTCACACAACGAGCCATTTTGAGCACAATGGAAGAGAAATGATTCATACTCATGATTTACTGTGACTATTTGGAAACAATATGTTTGGGATGTGGCACCATTGTTTCAGTAACGCGTTCCCATCCCGCTCGTATAGATAGACGCAGGAAGTGGCGATACTTGTCAGAGATTCAATTATTTCCCCATTTGCGGCTGCTTTTGAAGCTTATCAGAGCAAGGTATTGTGGGCAGCATTTCTGCCATTACAAAAGCGGCGCAGTGAATTCCGCCGCGCCGACTTCCCATTGTAATGCAATTAATCTTCCGCTTTGCCCTAATGGATGAACAAGCATATTTACTGCAGCATAAAATCCTAATTATTTTTTGAGCAGATGCATGAAGGGAATTGAAATTAATGGCAAGTGACAATGGTGATGAATGCAAAATATATTTTAAAAATGCCAGTTCCTCTGCGTGTGTCGCGGGGAGTCACAGAGGATGGCGGTTGGGTACGGAACGGGGATCTCAGCTCTGCGTGGAACTGAAGCTAGATGCCACAGAGGACTGCGGGCGCCGGTGGTGGCTACAGCTGGAGAAAGCCGGTGAAGAAGGAGACAAAGGTGACACATGTCAATGACCACAAAAGGTCAGAAGAACCCAGGACCAAGCGATATTGGTGAAGTAGGTCTGGAAACCAGGCAAGAAAACTTGAAAGGTATAAAAGTGACCTACAAGATCCAGTTCTTTAGTACAGCTCCACCTTGTAGGCATCTGAGACAATATATCCTTGTCTCCATTCAGGTCTGCTGTAAAGTATTTTGGCTGTTTTGGGTAATGGTTACTTTTCATAAAAAAGGGTATCTTGGCTTAGGGTGGGACACATGATGTTATGTCTTCGAGCGTTCTGTTGACCTTCCCACTGAGGTGAGAGTCCTCCAAGAGCATAGAATCTAAGTGCCCACGGGTGTTCACCAGAGCACCCCGCAAGGGGCTTTTACCTCCGTATTGTTCACCAGGTTACGCTCCAGAAGAGACCATAATAGTGGGTTGGAGAACAGGAGACGCTGCTAAGTTGAGTAATCCAGTACTTGTAGAGGAAGCTGTACTTCAGTAGACAAGCTAAGGGTCGAAGCAGGTGGCAAATAGCGGTGGTCGAGGTCACAAGCCAAGGGTCACTGCAGGCGGAGAGCAATGGATAGCCGAGGTCTCAGGACGGGGTCACAACAGGAATCAAACAAGAATTAGTCGCCAAGGTACACTAACCACGATTAGCCAAACTGTCAGATCAAACAGCACTGCAGTTGAAGGCAGTGCTGCTTATAAACTGGTGAGGATCTGGACTTGGCGCCAGAATTAACGCATGTGCACGTAACTGTTAGTGCGCATGCGCATATTGCGTAACGCCGTATGGCATAATGAACTGGACAGGACCATAAGACTCAGTGTAATCCCGCGCGCGCATAAGGACGCCCATGGGAACGCCGGAGGACGCCAACACGATGAGTATGACACATGAGGTTCAATGTACCAACACTTTAAGAGTCATACAACTAAACTGAATTAAAGGCGGATTAAAGGCACCCAACATTTTCAACGCACCATGAGATGCCAACATACAGGTGCAATTGGGACTCAAGGAAGCTGGAAGTGTGTTTTAGAGGTTCTTTAAAGGTATCCATGCAGCTTTTTTTCTGTAGTTTGTCCTGGTTTCTAATAGCTGTAGGAGCTGCCATTTTCTCCCATCCCCTTCTCTCTGCCCCTATTCTATCCAGGGGAAGGTGTGAAGGTAATCAAGTGTGACTTCTCTAAACTGTTTAAAGTACAGTGTCCTATCTTCCCGCCCTCCTGCTGATGAAAGCTTTTGTTTACTCATTGCTACTGCTAATTACAGCAGTCCTTACCTACCTGCTTTTTCTGCAGATGACAGGCCATGCAAGTGGGGCAATACAAGCCTCTAACAAACATTTAAATGTAAAAAGAATAGGTAGAATTTTTTTAGTAATCAGCCACATTGTTGGCATTAGAGTTGGGCCGAACCTCCGATTTTAGGTTCGCGAACTTTCGCGGAACGTTCGGTTCGCGTTAAAGTTCGCGAACCGCAATAGACTTCAATGGGGATGTGAACTTTGAAAAAAAAAAAATAATTATGCTGGCCACAAAAGTGATGGAAAAGATGTTTCAAGGGGTCTAACACCTGGAGGGGGGCATGGCGGAGTGGGATACACGCCAAAAGTCCCCGGGAAAAATCTGGATTTGACGCAAAGCAGCGTTTTAAGGGCAGAAATCACATTGAATGCTAAATGACAGGCCTAAAGTGCTTTAAAACATCTTGCATGTGTATACATCAATCAGGTAGTGTAATTAAGGTACTGCTTCACACTGACACACCAAACTCACCGTGTAACGCACCGCAAACAGCTGTTTGTACTAGTGACGGCCGTGCTGGACTGGTGCGCACCATGGCGAGAGTGCAGGTTTTGGTGGCTTTACAGCCCATATGGTCGGCCTGGCTGATGTAGCTGAATGACAGAACAGTGACTGTCCAGCTGATCAAATTTGGTCTGACCACAATGAAGCAACGACCTTATTATCTTTTGTGTGCCCCCCGAGACACTCATCTAGGCGCCGGTCATTGCTTCATTGTGATACGCAAGCCCCTTCACCACGGCAAGGTAATGATCACGAAGGGGAATGGGCGCATGTACATGCCTTTTCTTTTGTTGTTGCAGCTGCCCTCAGTGCAGCCAGAAAAATTAGGCAGTCATGTACACGCACCATAAAAATTATTACAGCGGCCGCTGCTAGCAGCGGCCTAAAAAATTCAGCAATCCGCCTGGAGTCCCGGACCCTGTTGGTGGTGGCGGAGAAGGTAGTGAAGCGGCCTGCAGGCAGACATGCTGTGTGGACAGACTGGGAGCGACTTAGTCTTTTTGGGGCAGGCCAGGCAGCCAGTCACACGGCGTGCAGGCAGAGATGCTGTGTGTGCGGGGACTGACTTAGTCTTGGGGCGGGCAGCAGCCCTCCGGGATCCATGCCTCATTCATTTTGATAAAGGTGAGGTACTTAACACTTTTGTGACTTAGGCGACTTCTCTTCTCTGTGACAATGCCTCCAGCTGCGCTGAAGGTCCTTTCTGAGAGGACGCTTGCGGCAGGGCAGGAGAGAAGTTGGATGCAAATTGGGACAGCTCTGGCCACAGGTCAAGCCTGCGCACCCAGTAGTTCAAGGGTTCCTCATCGCTGTTCACAGCAGTATCTACATCCACACTTAAGGCCAGGTAGTCGGCTACCTGCCGGTCGAGGCGTTGGTGGAGGGTGGATCCAGAAGGGCTACGGCGAGGCGTTGGACTAAAGAACGTCCGCATGTCCGACATCACCATGAGATCGCTGGAGCGTCCTGTCTTTGACTGCGTGGACACAGGAGGAGGATTAGTGGCAGTGGTACCTTGCTGGCGTTGTGCCGTCACATCACCCTTAAAGGCATTGTAAAGCATAGTTGACAGCTGGTTCTGCATGTGCTGCATCCTTTCCACCTTCCGGTGAGTTGGTAACAGGTCCGCCACTTTGTGCCTGTACCGAGGGTCTAGTAGTGTGGCCACCCAGTACAGCTCATTCCCCTTGAGGTTTTTTATACGGGGGTCCCTCAACAGGCAGGACAGCATAAAAGACGACATCTGCACAAAGTCGGATCCAGTACCCTCCATCTCCTCTTGCTCTTCCTCAGTGACGTCAGGTAAGTCAACCTCCTCCCCCCAGCCGCGAACAATACCACGGGAAGGTTGAGCAGCACAAGCCCCCTGCGACGCCTGCTGCGGTTGTTCTCCTGCCGCTGTCCCCTCCTCCTCCTCCTCCTCCTCCTCCTCCTCCTCCCCCAAAGAAACACCTTGCTCATCATCCTCTGAGTCTGACTCGTCTTCTGCACACGACCTCTCTTCTTCCTCCTCCTCCCCCCTCTGTGCTGCCGCAGGTGTTGAGGAAACAGCTGGGTCTGATGAAAATTGGTCCCATGCCTGTTCCTGCCGTAACGGTTCCTGGTCACGCTCATTCGCAGCTTCATCCGCCACTCTACGCACAGCACGCTCCAAGAAGTACGCGTAGGGAATTAAGTCGCTGATGGTGCCCTCACTGCGGCTCACCAGGTTGGTCACCTCCTCAAACGGCCGCATGAGCCTGCATGCATTTTTCATCAGTGTCCAGTTGTCGGGCCAGAACATCCCCATCTTCCCAGACTGTTTCGTTCTACTCCAGTTGTAGAGGTACTGGGTGACGGCTTTCTTCTGTTCTAGCAGGCGGGAGAACATGAGCAGGGTCGAGTTCCAGCGAGCGGGGCTATCGCAAATGAGGCGTCTCACCGGCATGTTGTTTTTACGCTGAATTTCTGCAAATCGTGCCATGGCTGTGTAAGAGCGCCTCAAATGCCCACAGAACTTCCTGGCCTGCATCAGGACATCCGCTAAGCCAGGGTACTTTGCCACAAATCTTTGAACCACTAGATTCATGACATGTGCCATGCAGGGTATGTGTGTCAGCTTCCCCATATGCAAAGCGGCAAGCAGATTGCTGCCGTTGTCGCACACCACGTTGCCTATCTCCAGGTGGTGCGGGGTCAGCCACTCATCCACCTGTTTCTTAAGAGCAGCCAGGAGAGCTGCTCCAGTGTGACTCTCCGCTTTGAGACAAGCCATGTCTAAGATGGCGTGACACCGTCGTACCTGGCATGCAGCATAGGCCCTGCGGAGCTGGGGCTGTGTAGCTGGAGAGGAGAACTGCCACTCAGCCAAGGAGGAGGAGGAGGACAGCGAAGAGCATGTAGCAGGAGGAGAGGAGGTGGCAGGAGGCCTGCCTGCAAGGCGTGGAGGTGTCACAATTTGGTCCGCCGCTTTCTGCTTGCCATCGTTCACCACCAGGTTCACCCAATGGGCTGTGTAGGTAATGTAGCGGCCCTGCCCGTGCTTGGCAGACCAGCCATCCGTGGTCAGGTGTACCCTTGACCCAACGCTCTTCGAAAGAGATGACACCACTTGCCTCTCAACTTCACGGTGCAGTTGGGGTATGGCCTTTCTCGAAAAATAAGTGCGGCCTGGCATCTTCCACTGCGGTGTTCCGATGGCCACAAATTTACGGAAGGCCTCAGAGTCCACCAGCCGGTATGGTAACAGCTGGCGAGCTAACAGTTCCGCCACGCCAGCTGTCAGACGCCGGGCAAGGGGGTGACTGGCCAAAAGTGGCTTCTTCCGCTCAAACATTTCCTTCACGGACACCTGACTGCTGCTGTGGGCAGAGGAGCAGGAACCGCTCAAGGGCAGAGGCGGAGTGGAGGAGGGTGCCTGTGAAGGTGCAAGGGAGAAAGCGGCAGAAGCAGATGATGCACCTGAAGGAGGAAGAGGAGAAGGAGGGTGACTTTTCTTTTGTGTGCTGCTGCTGCTTTTGCTCAGGTGGCCATCCCATTGCTGTTTGTGCCTTTTCTCCAGGTGCCTTCGTAAGGCACTTGTCCCTACGTGAGTGTTGGCCTTTCCACGGCTCAATTTTTGTTGGCAGAGCGAACAGATGGCTTTGGTCCGATCTGAGGCACACACATTAAAAAATTTCCACACCGCTGAGCCACCCTGGGATGTGGGCACTATGGGGACCTCAGCAGCTGATGCTGAAGGGCAAGTTGGCTGGCTGTACATAGGTGGCGATACATGGTGCCGGACTCTGCCACCAGCTGTTTCTGACGAAGAGCTGCCCCAGCTTCTTTCAGCAACTTCTCTCCTCCTACTACTCTCTGACTCCCCCTCTGAACTGTCCCCCTCTTCATCTCCTCTATTGGGAACATACAGAGGATCCCTATTACCGTCATCATCGTAGTCATCCTGCCCAGCTTCGCTTGCCTCAGACAAATCCAAACTTGCACCATCAGTAGGTCCTTCATCCTCCTGACACGTTACATCCATAGTGTTGCCGCGTAACTCAGACATATTAGCTGGTGAAAATTCATCTGGCTGTAACAACAATGGCTGTGCATCAGTGATTTCAACACTAAATAATTCTTGCGAAGTGTCAAATGCAGCGGAAGTGGTGCTAGTAGTAGCGCTGGTGGCTGAGCAAGATGAGGTGTTCTGTGTCGCTAAATACTCAACCACGTCCTGACAATCTTGGGAGGTGATGGGACGTGCCTTCTTCCGAGCACTGTACTGTGGGCCAGGTCCACACGAAATTACATTTACACGACCTCGCGCAGACCTGCCGGGTGGCCTTCCTCTGCCTCTGCCACTACCTCTTCCTCTTCCTCTACCTGTTTTGTCCATATTGGGTATGCACGGAGTGGTATATCACACTGCGTGCACTCACGTAGGTAGGTGGGTTCACTTAACTGCACAGGTATGCGCACTGATGCGGTGGGTTCACTGAACAGAACAGGTATACAGTGGCGGGTTCACAGAACAGGTATGCAGTGGCAGGATCACTGAACACAATAGGTATGCAGTGGCGTGTTCACTAAACAGGTATACAGTGGCGGGTCCACTGAACAGAACAGGTATACAGTGGCGGGTTCACAGAACAGGTATACAGTGGCGGGTCCACTGAACAGAACAGGTATACAGTGGCGGGTTCACAGAACAGGTATGCAGTGGCAGGATCACTGAACACAATAGGTATGCAGTGGCGTGTTCACTAAACAGGTATACAGTGGCGGGTCCACTGAACAGAACAGGTATACAGTGGCGGGTTCACAGAACAGGTATACAGTGGCGGGTCCACTGAACAGAACAGGTATACAGTGGCGGGTTCACAGAACAGGTATGCAGTGGCAGGATCACTGAACACAATAGGTATGCAGTGGCGTGTTCACTAAACAGGTATACAGTGGCGGGTCCACTGAACAGAACAGGTATACAGTGGCGGGTCCACTGAACAGAACAGGTATACAGTGGCGGGTCCACTGAACAGAACAGGTATACAGTGGCGGGTTCACAGAACAGGTATACAGTGTCGGGTCCACTGAACAGAACAGGTATACAGTGGCGGGTTCACAGAACAGGTATGCAGTGGCAGGATCACTGAACACAACAGGTATGCAGTGGCAGGTTCACTGAACACAACAGGTATGCAGTGGCGGGTTCACTGAACAGGTATACAGTGGCGGGTCCACTGAACAGAACAGGTATACAGTGGCGGGTCCACTGAACAGAACAGGTATACAGTGGCGGGTTCACAGAACAGGTATACAGTGGCGGGTCCACTGAACAGAACAGGTATACAGTGGCGGGTTCACAGAACAGGTATGCAGTGGCAGGATCACTGAACACAATAGGTATGCAGTGGCGTGTTCACTAAACAGGTATACAGTGGCGGGTCCACTGAACAGAACAGGTATACAGTGGCGGGTCCACTGAACAGAACAGGTATACAGTGGCGGGTCCACTGAACAGAACAGGTATACAGTGGCGGGTTCACAGAACAGGTATACAGTGGCGGGTCCACTGAACAGAACAGGTATACAGTGGCGGGTTCACAGAACAGGTATGCAGTGGCAGGATCACTGAACACAATAGGTATGCAGTGGCGTGTTCACTAAACAGGTATACAGTGGCGGGTCCACTGAACAGAACAGGTATGCAGTGGCGTGTTCACTAAACAGGTATACAGTGGCGGGTCCACTGAACAGAACAGGTATACAGTGGCGGGTTCACTGAACAGGTATACAGTGGCGGGTCCACTGAACAGAACAGGTATACAGTGGCGGGTTCACAGAACAGGTATGCAGTGGCAGGTTCACTGAACACAACAGGTATGCAGTGGCGGGTTCACTGAACAGGTATACAGTGGCGGGTCCACTGAACAGAACAGGTATACAGTGGCGGGTCCACTGAACAGAACAGGTATACAGTGGCGGGTCCACTGAACAGAACAGGTATACAGTGGCGGGTCCACTGAACAGAACAGGTATACAGTGGCGGGTTCACAGAACAGGTATACAGTGGCGGGTTCACAGAACAGGTATACAGTGGCGGGTTCACAGAACAGGTATGCAGTGGCAGGATCACTGAACAGGTATGCAGTGGCAGGATCACTGAACAGGTATGGAGTGGCAGGATCACAGTACAGGTATGCAGTGGGCTGAGGGCTCACTGAACAGAACAGGTATGCAGTGGCACGGTCACTGAACAGGTATGGAGTGGCAGGATCACAGTACAGGTATGCAGTGGGCTGAGGGCTCACTGAACAGAACAGGTATGCAGTGGCAGGATCACTGAACAGGTATGCAGTGGCAGGATCACAGTACAGGTATGCAGTGGGCTGAGGGCTCACTGAACAGAACAGGTATGCAGTGGCAGGATCACTGAACAGGTATGGAGTGGCAGGATCACTGAACAGGTATGGAGTGGCAGGATCACAGTACAGGTATGCAGTGGGCTGAGGGCTCACTGAACAGAACAGGTATGCAGTGGCAGGATCACTGAACAGGTATGCAGTGGCAGGATCACTGAACAGGTATGCAGTGGCAGGATCACTGAACAGGTATGCAGTGGCAGGATCACAGTACAGGTATGCAGTGGGCTGAGGGCTCACTGAACAGAACAGGTATGCAGCCAGGAAGAAGTTAAGCCTAACTAATCTTTCCCTATATGAGAGACTGCAGCAGCTTGCCCTACTCTCACTAATGCAGGCACACGAGTGGCCGTAATAGCCGCCGCTGCCTGCCTTATATAAGGGGGGGTGGGGCTCCAGGGGCTAGTGTAGCCTAATTGGCTACACTGGGCCTGCTGACTGTGATGTAGAGGGTCAAAGTTGACCCTCAGTGCATTATGGGGCGAACCGAACTTCTTCCGCAAAAGGTTCGCGTGCGGTACCCGCACGCGAACCACCTACGTTCGCGCGAACCACGTTTGCCGGCGAACCGTTCGGCCCAACTCTAGTTGGCATGTATTTTGAATGTGCTATTGAGATGCCATGAAGGCTAAACATTCTGTTCAGCTCACTTTAATAAAGTTGGTTTATTTTTCCCTGTGTAGTATATAACCTTCTTTTGACAGCTAAGTCACTCCTTACCTATCCGTGTTATATTTGATTTATGCTTTAGTGGCAGCATGGAAGGAGTTACCCAGGATCCCTTACACTGCAGGAGCTGTTAGGGTTAACACTAGTGGGTGGAGAAAATATTGATGTCAACACAGTTTAATGATCACTGCCACTTAAAGAAAACCTGAACTGAAAATTAAAAGTCAAAATAAGCATACAGAAGTCATACCTTCCATGTAGTCTACTCCTCAGCGTCTTTTTCCTGTCCCACGTCCTGTTTGTTCACTGTGACCAAGGGAATTTTCCGTCCTCCATTTTGAAAATGGCCATTACCCATAACAGCTTTCTGGTCAGCACACAGTTAAACTGTAACATTGCCCACTTAAGCCATAAGGAAACATGGACATTACCTGGTACATCAGTTTTCCTCTCAGCTATAACTGACAGCAACTGATATTTAACCGACAGCAACTGATATATTTCAGATCTGACAAAATATTGTCAGAACTGGAAGGGATTATTGTCAGACAAAAATGGTAAGCTTCTGAGAGGCACTGATGGCAAGGTAACTATGCAATGTTCATTTGAAGTTACCTCATGTGTTTATTTTAAATATTTTTACTCAGTACAGGTTCTCTTTAAAGCAGGAGGGTCAGCCATACTATGCTAGGAAAAACAACAACACATATATAAGTAGATAAATACTTTTTCTACTTACATAACAGATGTATTGTACTGTCCACGTTTTGATTTCAGTGAATTTTATATAGAAAATGAAGAGAATTCTGTTCCTGGCAGTGTCTGTCCAAGTCTTTTTCCCCAGTCTGAAGATAAATCCTGATGTCATTTCCTCCCTTAGTTCTCCTACGATGTACTGTGTCATCCCGGCTTGCTTTCTAACCACGTGTGAGTACAGCGTCAGATTTCAGCCAAGCCTGTCACACTGCAGTGTGCTCAGCCCAATCAGAGAGGCCCAAGAAAAAAGTTTTGTTTTTCCTTGAGCAAGTTTTTCTCGAGCAACTTGCCATAAGCTAGCATTCCCTAAAAAAGGGTTTCCCCCGTGCTGTTAGTTAGCCGTCAGTACCTATGCTTTCCTCATCCAAACCACCACGCCTTTGACAATGAGCACGTTTGTCTACAATGGTATAAATAAACCTGCCTCTGCCAAATCCCCATCCCCGGCACTGACACTAATAATCTTTTGATCCATCTTCATTGTACATCATCTGTTGCCGCGGATATCGCGTTCCTCGCCAGTCAACACTCAGCGTCGGCTAAATTAAACAATTTTAAGTTACATTTATTGGAGGGAGCAGGTGAATTAAACGGTTTTGGCAGTTCCATATTGAGTGTGATTGAGTGTTCTGGCTGCCGGTATTGATTTTATAAAAAGCTTCCCTTGTTTTCGCAGGAGTCAAGCTTAGCGGGTTTTTTTGCCTTTTCCCCCACGCAGATAGAGAAAACACCGGAAAGAGCGGAACGCTGTCTCTGGCTTGATACACTGTCAAAGCGATCTCACCTCAGCTCGCGGCTCTCGGCTTGCGATGGGCGCAGCAAAGAACTCTGGGGGGAGCTGACAGCTTTGCCTTAATTACGTTTCTAGCTGAATAATCTCTGCCTTTTTTGTTGTTGTTTTTGTTTGATTGTTTGATCTCTCTTTGAAGAGCGCCGGGCCTTTTGGTCTGACAGGCTAAAAAGCAGAAGCACAAAAAGCAGGGGAAAAAAAAGACTTTGTTGTGTTTTGGTAAACAGGAAACAACTGTTTTCATTCAAGCCAAGGACAGAATGATTACAAAAATAAATGTACCAACCAGCGCCTTCCAACTTTTGGTCCTGTTTCGGGAGCCTTTGAAAGCCATCAGAGGAAACAGAAAACAAAACAAAAAAATGCTAATGAGAATTGTTGACTGGATCATTGCTGGGTTTCAGGGACCATGCAGATAAAAGGAAAGGAGAACATTAAAAAGAATCCTTAAAGAGACACTGCAGCGAAAAAAAATATATGATATAATGAATTGGTTGTGTACTATGAATAATTACTAGAAGATTAGCAGCAAAGAAAATATTCTCATATTTTTATTTTCAGGTATATAGTGTTTTTTCTAACATTGCATCATTCTATAATATGTGCAGATTACACAACACTCAGCATTCAAAATGATTCTTTCAGAGCAGTCTGTGAAGTAATGACCTCTCCTCTAGCAGAGAAAAAGTAAATAGTCCAGGAACAGTTGAGATAATAAAAGTCAGATAACAGGCCTCTCCACGACTAACTTAGTAGGAGAGCTTAATAGCTTTTTTGCATAGAGATAACAACTGGAGTTTCTCAACTCTTCCTGTACTGGAAACAATTACACTGATGTATCTGATCTTAATGTTTTATTTCTTAGCTGTACTACACATACAAATCATAATATCATCATTTTTTTTTTCGCTTCAGTGTCTCTTTAAAGAGACTCTGAAGCGAGAATAAATCTCGCTTCAGAGCTCATAGTTAGCAGGGGCACGTGTGCCCCTGCTAAACCGCCGCTATTGCGCCGCTAAATGGGGGTCCCTTCACCCCAAACCCACCCCCGCAATCGTTGGTCGTTCCTGGAGGCAGGGCTAACGGCTGCAGCCCTGCCTCCCGTCGCGTCTATCAGACGCGCATCGCCGCCTCTCCCCCGCCCCTCTCAGTGAAGGAAGACTGAGAAGGGCGGTGGAGAGGCGGAGATACGCGCTAACAGACGCGCGTGGGGCAGGGATGCGGCGGTTAGCCCTGCCCCAACCAGGAAGAGGGGATGCGCTGCACGGAGGGGGATTTGGGGGTGAAGGGACCCCTGTTTAGCGGCGGGATAGCGGCGGTTTAGCAGGGGCACACGTGCCCCTGCTATCTATGAGGTCTGAAGCGAGATTTATTCTCGCTTCAGACTCTCTTTAAAGGGGCACTCTTGGGAAGAACTGTAAAATGTAAAGTGAATCCGAGCTGAAAATAAATTGATGATATAAACAATTATATATTTATCCTCCTACTCCTAAAAATGATCTCTTTTAGATATCTCATGGTTTTATTTTACCTTTAACCACTTGAGGACCACAGGCTTACAGTCCATTTTTTACAATTCAGGCCACTGCAGCTTTAACAGCTCGCTGCACGGCCATACAACTTAGCACACGATTCATGCCTCCTTTTCTTGCCACCAACAGAGCTTTCTGTTGGTGGCATCTGATTGCTGCTGCAGTGTTTTTGTTTTTTTAATAAATATTATTGTTATTTTTTTGTAATATAAATGTCATTTTTCTTTATTTTTTCCCTCCCCCCCGAGATCCAATCACAGTGATCGTCTCTCACAGGCATCAGCCTATGAGAGCGATCTTTTTGCGAGCCTCTTTCGGGGACAGCTCAGTGACAGAGCTGTTCCTGTACAGTGCTGCACTAGATCACATTGCTGTACAAGTACTTTTGCCCACTTTTTTTTCATGTTATAGCCTGCCAGCCGTGATCGCAGTCAGCAGGTTGTTTATGGAGCTTCCCATTAATCTCCACCCCCAGGACTTGATGCAGATCGGCGTTAGGGGGCGCTCCTGGGGGACTCACCTTTCTGACGCCTATCAGTGTTAGACGGTTGGTAAGGAGTTAAACATTTACAAAGTAGGTTGGACGTTTTGCTGTCTCAGTTTCAGCCTATTAAGTGTACCAGAGTTAGAAAAAGGTCAATAGTTCATGTATTTTATCTCTCCCTACTTTTAGAAGTTCTGCCAAGAATCGTTTATGGCTGTAATGTGTCAGTGATGCCTACTACATTCCTGGCAAGGTACTGACAAGACAGAAGTTGTCACTTGCATGCCTGAAAATTAACCCTTTCAGGCAGCAAAAGAAAACAAGTAAAACAGCCTGGTTATTAATATGATTGGCACTATACATACAGATGTTTATCTCATCATGTCACATGTTGCCTCGGGTACACTTTTAAAATTCGTATTTACACACTCATATTGGATGAACATTTGTCTTGGAGAAAATGTACTAATATATACTTTTTACTTCCAATGTAGTTGTCACTTGAAGTACGGATTATAATCTACTAATTCTGAGGCCCCTTTTACACTTGTCAAACTTGTGTTGTGTTACCCTGTTTTACCGCACGGTAACACAACTAGAGTTGGGCCGAACGGTTCGCCTGCGAACGGTTCCATGCGAACTTCAGTGGTTCGCGTTCGCGTCCCACAGGCGAACTTTTGCGGAAGTTCGGTTTGCCCCATAATGCACCATGAGGGTCAACTTTGACCCTCTACATCACAGTCAGCAGGCCCAGTGTAGCCAATTAGGCTACACTAGCCCCTGGAGCCACTCCCCCCCCCCCCCCCCCCCCCCCCCCCTAATAAAAGGCATGCAGCGGCGGCCATTAAGCTCACTCGTGTGCCTGCATTAGTGAGAGTAGGGCGAGCTGCTGCAGACTGTCTCTCATAGGGAAAGATTAGTTAGGCTTAGCTTGTTCCTGGCTGCATACCTGTTCTGTGATCCTGCCACTGCATACCTGTTCTGTGAACCCACCACTGCATACCTGTTCTGTGAACCCACCACTGCATACCTGTTCAGTGAACCCACCACTGCATACCTGTACTGTTCAGTGAACCTGCCACTGTATACCTGTTCTGTTCAGTGAACCTGCCACTGTATACCTGTTCTGTGAACCTGCCACTGCATACCTGTTCTGTTCAGTGAACCCGCCACTGTATACCTGTTCAGTGAACCTGCCACTGTATACCTGTTCTGTTCAGTGAACCCGCCACTGCATACCTGTTCTGTTCAGTGAACCTGCCACTGTATACCTGTTCTGTTCAGTGAACCCGCCACTGTATACCTGTTCAGTGAACCTGCCACTGCATACCTGTTCTGTTCAGTGAACCCACCACTGCATACCTGTTCTGTTCAGTGAACCCGCCACTGCATACCTGTTCTGTTCAGTGAACCCGCCACTGCATACCTGTTCTGTTCAGTGAACCTGCCACTGTATACCTGTTCTGTTCAGTGAACCCGCCACTGTATACCTGTTCAGTGAACCCGCCACTGCATACCTGTTCTGTTCAGTGAACCTGCCACTGTATACCTGTTCTGTTCAGTTAACCCGCCACTGCATACCTGGCCCACAGTACAGTGCTCGGAAGAAGGCACGTCCCATCACCTCCCAAGATTGTCAGGACGTGGTTGAGTATTTAGCGACACAGAACACCTCATCTTGCTCAGCCACCAGCGCTACTACTAGCACCACTTCCGCTGCATTTGACACTTCGCAATAATTATTTAGTGGTGAAATCACTGATGCACAGCCATTGTTGTTACAGCCAGATGAATTTTCACCAGCTCATATGTCTGAGTTACGCAGCAACACTATGGATATAACGTGTAAGGAGGATGAAGGACCTACTGATGGTGCATGTTTGGATTTTTCTGAGGCAAGCGAAGCTGGGCAGGATGATTACGATGATGACGATGATACGGATCCTCTGTATGTTCCCAATAGAGGAGATGAAGGGGGGGACAGTTCAGAGGGGGAGTCAGAGAGTAGTAGGAGGAGAGAAGTTGCTGAAAGAAGCTGGGGCAGCTCTTCGTCAGAAACAGCTGGTGGCAGTGTCCGGCACCATGTATCGCCACCTATGTACAGCCAGCCAACTTGCCCTTCAGCATCAGCTGCTGAGGTCCCCATAGTGCCCACATCCCAGGGTGGCTCAGCGGTGTGGAAATTTTTTTAATGTGTGTGCCTCAGATCGGAGCAAAGCCATCTGTTCGCTCTGCCAACAAAAATTGAGCCGTGGAAAGGCCAACCCTCACGTAGGGACAAGTGCCTTACGAAGGCACCTGGAGAAAAGGCACAAACAGCAATGGGATGGCCACCTGAGCAAAAGCAGCAGCAGCACACAAAAGCAAAGCCACCCTCCTTCTCCTCTTCCTCCTCCATCAGGTGCATTATCTGCTTCTGCCGCTTTCTCCCTTCCACCTTCACAGGCACCCTCCTCCACTCCGCCTCTGCTTTTGAGCGCTTCCTGCTCCTCTGCCCACAGCAGCAGTCAGGTGTCCGTGAAGGAAATGTTTGAGCGGAAGAAGCCAATTTCGGCCAGTCACCCCCTTGCCCGGCGTCTGACAGCTGGCGCGGTGGAACTGTTAGCTCGCCAGCTGTACCATACCGGCTGGTGGACTCTGAGGCCTTCCGTAAATTTGTGACCATCGGGACACCGCAGTGGAAGATGCCAGGCCGCACTTATTTTTCTAGAAAGGCCATACCCCAACTGCACCGTGAAGTTGAGAGGCAAGTGGTGTCATATCTTGCGAAGAGCGTTGGGTCAAGGGTACACCTGACCACGGATGCCTGGTCTGCCAAGCACGGGCAGGGCCACTACATTACGTACACAGCCCATTGGGTCAACCTGGTGAACGATGGCAAGCAGGGCGCAGCGGACCAAATTGAGACACCTCCACGGCTTGCAGGCAGGCCTACTGCCACCTCCTCTCCTCCTGCTACATGCTCTTCGCTGTCCTCCTCCTTCTTGGCTGAGTGGCAGTTCTCCTCTCCAGCTACACAGCCCAAGCTCTGCAGGGCCTATGCTGCATGCCAGGTACGACGGTGTCACGCCATCTTAGACATGTCTTGCCTCAAAGCGGAGAGTCACACTGGAACAGCTCTCCTGGCTGCTCTTAAGAAACAGGTGGATGAGTGGCTGACCCCGCACCACCTGGAGATAGGCAACGTGGTGTGCGACAACGGCAGCAATCTGCTTGCCGCTTTGCATATGGGGAAGCTGACACACATACCCTGCATGGCACATGTCATGAATCTAGTTGTTCAAAGATTTGTGTCAAAGTACCCTGGCTTAGCGGATGTCCCGAAGCAGGCCAGGAAGTTCTGTGGGCATTTGAGGCGGTCTTACCCAGCCATGGCACACTTTGGGGAAATTCAGCGGAAAAAAAACTTGCCGGTGAGACGCCTGATTTGCGATAGCACGACTCGCTGGAATTCGACCCTGCTCATGTTCTCCCGCCTGCTAGAACAGAAGAAAGCCGTCACCCAGTACCTCTACAACTACAGTAGAATGAAACAGTCTGGGAAGATGGGGATGTTCTGGCCCGACAACTGGACACTGATGAGAAATGCATGCAGGCTCATGCGGCCGTTTGAGGAGGTGACCAACCTGGTGAGCCGCAGTGAAGGCACCATCAGCGACTTGATTCCCTACGCTTACTTCTTGGAACGTGCTGTGCGTAGAGTGGCGGATGAAGCTGCGAATGAGCGTGACCAGGAACAGTTACGGCAGGAACAGGCATGGGACCAATTTTCATCAGACCCAGCTGTTTCCTCAACACCTGCGGCAGCACAGAAGGGGGAGGAGGAGGAAGAAGAGAAGTCGTGTGCAGAAGACGAGTCAGACTCAGAGGATGATGAGCAAGGTGTTTCTTTGGGGGAGAAGGAGGAGGAGGGGGGGGGGGGACGGCAGGAGAACAACCGCAGCAGCGTCGCAGGGGGCTTGTGCTGCTCAACCTTCCCGTGGTATTGTTTGCTGGGGGGAGGAGGTTGACTTACGTGACGTCACTGAGGAAGAGCAAGAGGAGATGCATGGTACATCTGGATCCGACTTTGTGCAGATGTCGTCTTTTATGCTGTCCTGCCTGTTGAGGGACCCCCGTATAAAAAACCTCAAGGGGAATGAGCTGTACTGGGTGGCCACACTACTAGACCCTCGGTACAGGCACAAAGTGGCGGACCTGTTACCAACTCACCTGAAGGTGGAAAGGATGCAGCACATGCAGAACAAGCTGTCAACTATGCTTTACAATGCATTTAAGGGTGATGTGACAGCACAACGCCAGCAAGGTACCACTGCCACTAATCCTCCTCCCGTGTCCACGCAGTCAAAGACAGGACGCTCCAGCGATCTCATGGTGATGTTGGACATGCGGACGTTCTTTAGTCCAACGCCTCGCCGTAGCCCTGCCGGATCCACCCTCCACCAACGCCTGGAACGGCAGGTAGCCGACTACCTGGCCTTAAGTGTGGATGTAGACACTGCTGTGAACAGCGATGAGGAACCCTTGAACTACTGGGTGCGCAGGCTTGACCTGTGGCCAGAGCTGTCCCAATTTGCCATCCAACTTCTCTCCTGCCCTGCTGCAAGCGTCTTGTCAGAAAGGACCTTCAGCGCAGCTGGAGGCATTGTCACTGAGAAGAGAAGTCGCCTAAGTCACAAAACTGTTAAGTACCTCACCTTTATCCAAATGAATGAGGCATGGATCCCGGAGGGCTGCTGCCCGCCCCAAGACTAAGTCAGTCCCCGCACACACAGCAGCATCTCTGCCTGCACGCCGTGTGACTGGCTGCCTGGCCTGCCCCAAAAAGACTAAGTCGCTCCCAGTCCCTCCACACAGCATGTCTGCCTGCAGGCCGCTTGACTACTTTCTCCGCCACCACCACCAACAGGGTCCGGGACTCCAGGCGGATTGCTGAATTTTTTAGGCCGCTGCTAGCAGCGGCCGCTGTAATAATTTTTCTAGTGCGTGTACATGACTGCCTAATTTTTCTGGCTGCACTGCGGGCAGCTGCAACAACAAAAGAAAAGGCATGTACATGCGCCCATTCCCCTTCGTGATCATTACCTTGCCGTGGTGAAGGGGCTTGCGTATCACAATGAAGCAATGACCGGCGCCTAGATGAGTGTCTCGGGGGGCACACCCACGATAATAAGGTCGTTGCCTCATTGTGGTCAGACCAAATTTGATCAGCTGGACAGTCACTGTTATGTCATTCACCTACATCAGCCAGGTGACCATATGGGCTGTAAAGCCACCAAAACCTGCACTCTCGCTATGGTGCGCACCAGTCCAGCACGGCCGTCACTACACAAACAGCTGTGTGCGGTGCGTTACACGGTGAGTTTGGTGTGTCAGTGTGAAGCAGTACCTTAATTACACTACCTGATTGATGTATACACATGCAAGATGTTTTAAAGCACTTTAGGCCTGTCATTTAGCATTCAATGTGATTTCTGCCCTTAAAACGCTGCTTTGCGTCAAATCCAGATTTTTCCCGGGGACTTTTGGCATGTATCCCACTCCTCCACCTGGGGGTCCAGGTGTTAGACCCCTTTTTTTTTTCAAAGTTCGCATCCCCATTAAAGTCTATTGCGGTTCGCGAACTTTTACGCGAACCGAACCTTCCGCGAACCGAAAATCGGAGGTTCGGCCCCACTCTAAACACAACGTAAGGCAATGAGGCTTAACACATTTACGGAGTCGCATTGTGCCGGAAGTGCCAGATCCGCTGCCGAGCGGGGACAAAGTCAACAGCGCATTACTGTAGAACAAAGTAATGTTAGTCAATGGGCGACGTAGGAATTTTAAACTGCAGTGGTGCAGCGCGCATTTGTGGAAGGACTGGAATATGACGTGTAAACTCAGGAATCCCAGTGACATACTTCATGTCCAGCAGGGAGTACGTCACTGGGCCAGGGGCATGTGCGGGGAGGCGGTGCCAGTGCTGGATTTCTGGCTAGGCCCCATAGGCTGTGGCCTAGGGCGCCAGATTTAGTAGCCAAATAAGGTCTGGCTGAGAGGCAGTAGTCCGTCCGCAGCTGCCCTGCATTCGTGTGTTTGCACTTGCGAGGCTTGTGGATACTGACTCCCCTTCTCTCCCCCTCCCTCCTCAGCCGCCATCGGTCTCACTCACCACCCCGCTCGTATTCAGCACTGAAGCTTCTTCTTCTGTCTTCCACTCTGCCTTCTTCTCTGCCTCCGTCAGCCGCCGCTGTGTATCTGTCCTCCTCTCCAGTCAGTGTCTCTCACATGTGACTTGCTGGTTGCGCACCGGGTGGTCACATGTGAGAGACACCGTCTGGAGAGGACAGATGTACAGTTAGGGCTGACGGAGGTAAATAGTAAAGCAGAAAGAGGAAGCTTCAGCGCTGGATATGAACAGGGAAGTCAGTGACACAGGCAGCAGCTCTAGCAGTGGGGAGGGAGGGTGGTAGAAGCATTTCACTACCTGGAAGGTAGGGGAAAAAGCATTTTGGCTATCTACAGGGAGGTAGGGGGTATAAGCATCTGGATATATATATCTGGGCAGCACGGTGGCGCAGTGGTTAGCTCTCTCGCCTTGCAGCGCTGGGTCCCTGGTTTGAATCCCAGCCAGGGCACTATCTGCAAAGAGTTTGTATGTTCTCTCTGTGTCTGTGTGGGTTTCCTCCGGGCACTCCGGTTTCCTCCCACATTCTAAAAACATACGGATAAGTTAATTGGCTCCCCCTAAAAAAGAATTGGCCCTAGACTACATTACTTACAATACATAATATATAGACATATGGCAATAGTAGGGATTATATTGTGAGCTCCTTTGAGGGACAGTTAGTGACAAGATATATATACACTGTACAGCGCTGCGTAATATGTCGGCGCTATATAAATACTAAATAATAATAATATATACAGACATGAAGGGGGAGAAGCATCTAGCTGCGTACGTTAAAAAGGGTGGCTGGGAAAAAAGGGCGCCGGGTTTTAAACGATAAACATGGATAACGTTTAAAAAATATAATGTACTATATTTCGTTTAAAAATAATGTTTTATAAAGTTATAAATCATTAAATAATGTGCATGAAATTGGCAATTGTGAAAACGTTAATCTTCCGTTTAAAAAGTGAAACGTATAATAACGTTTAAAAAAAATAGTAAGTAACCCTCCCTGTACCTACCCCTAACCCCTAGACCCCCGTGTTGGTGCCTAAACCTAAGACCCCCCTGGTGGTGCCTAAACCTAAGACTCCCCTGGTGGTGCCTAAACCTAAGACCCCCCTCTGATAAGCATTAATAACGTGTGAAAAAAATATTGTGCTGTTTTTCGTTTGAAAATAATGTTTTAAAAAAGATTGTACTGTTTTTCGTTTAAAAATAATGTTTAAAAAATTATAAATCATAAAATAATGTGTAATCATGAGAAGCAGTTATAAAACAGTAAAAGTCTCCGGGCGCCGCTTATAAAACGTTATTTTTCTCCGGCGCCCTTTTTCCCTGTCGGGCGCCCATTAAACGATATTTATTATGGGAGTAAATGGCGGCGCCCGATTTGTCCACTTGCCTCAGGCGCCCGAATTTACTGTTCCCCATCTAGCTATCTACAGTGAAGAAGGGAGGAAAAGCATCTGGCTCTCTACAGGGATAGAGCAGGGCCCCCAACCATCCTGATTTCGTCGGGACAGTCCCGCTTTAAGGGGGCCCTCCCGCTGTCCCGCACTGCCCCCCCCCCCCCCTTGGTCCCGGTCGCTGGGGAGAGAGGGGGAAAAAAGCGATCGAGGCACCAGCCTGGGGATGCGGTATGCGGCATGGATGGCCGCTGCCATTAAACTTCTCCCTTCTAATGTTGTCCCAGTGTCCCCCCTGCCTGCAGAGTAAAAAAAAAATGCACAGCGGAGCGGGCTGTCATTAATCTTACCATTGCCTCTCTGCACCGGGATGTCATCTGGTCTTCCCAGCTTCCTGTGATGTCACAGGAAGCAGGAAGCCAAGAAGACCAGATGAGATCCCGGTACAGAGAGGCAATGGTAAGATTAATGACAGCCCGCTCCGCTGCGCATTTTTTTACTCTGCAGGCAGGGGGGACACTGGGACAACATTAGAAGGGAGAAGTTTAATGGCGGCGGCCATCCATGCCGCATACCGCATCCCCAGGCTGGTGCCTCGATCGCTTTTTTTCCCCCCTCTCTGCCCAACCACGGCCACCCTCACCCTCCTCCCCACCCACTGGCACCCTCACACGCCTTTCCTTTCGGGAGTAATTAATATTATTAATTAAAAATATTGATAAAAAAAAAAACATGTTGGTGGGCGTGACTAGGGGGTTAGGGGTGTGGCCAGGGGTGTGGCCTAAGTTTCCCGCTTTCTATCATTCAAATGTTGGGAGGTATGGATAGAGGTGGGAGATGCATCTGGTTACCTACAGGGATGGAGAGGGAGAAGCATGTGGACATCTACAGGGATGGAGAGGGAGAAGCATGTGGATATCTACAGGAAGGGAGGAAGGGGGGAGAAGCATCTGGATATCTACAGGGAGACCTTTACGGCACACCCATGCGACGTTTAGGGCACACCCAATGCGTCGTTATAAGCGCATCGGGTGCCCATTTTGCACGCACAGGGCAGCGCTAAACTTTGCGCGTGAACGTGAAACTTAGCGAGCAATCACTAATTAGCATGCGCAAAGTAAGTTTAGGCGCGAGAAGGGGCTTTTCACAATCATGCTAACAGTTAGCACCGCTTTGTGAATCAAGCCCATTGTATTTATTGTTTCCAGATTTTTTCCCGGATCAAAAGACAGAAGTGCTCTGCAAAAGTGCTTACAAAAAAGCCCACAAAAATGAGGGAATGCACAGAAAGTCACCAGAAAACGCTTAAAAAAAACTCGGGAAAAAAAAGCCCACTGCGGACGAACACGCTAGCCGAACGCAATGTGAACAAGTCCTAAGTGACTGCTACACAGGAAGTAAAAAATGTGTGGTGTATTTACTCTGGGACAAATATAAGTAGTCATGTGACTGCATAGTATAAAGTGGGGAATGTGAGAAGGAATGGGGGTGTGATGTGTGTCATGTGACTGCACAGTATGGGCTGGGGAATGTGAGAAGGAATAGGGGTGTGATGTGTGTCATGTGACTGCACAGTATGGGCTGGGGAATGTGAGAAGGAATAGGGGTGTGATGTGTGTCATGTGACTGCACAGTATGGGCTGGGGAATGTGAGAAGGAATAGGGGTGTGATGTGTCATGTGACTGCACAGTATGGGCTGGGGAATGTGAGAAGGAATAGGGGTGTGATGTGTGTCATGTGACTGCACAGTATGGGCTGGGGAATGTGAGAAGGAATAGGGGTGTGATGTGTGTCATGTGACTGCACAGTATGGGCTGGGGAATGTGAGAAGGAATAGGGGTGTGATGTGTGTCATGTGACTGCACAGTATGGGCTGGGGAATGTGAGAAGGAATAGGGGTGTGATGTGTGTCATGTGACTGCACAGTATGGGCTGGGGAATGTGAGAAGGAATAGGGGTGTGATGTGTGTCATGTGACTGCATAGTATAGAGTGGGGAATGTGAGAAGAATTAGGGGTGTGATGTGTGTCATGTGTCTGCACAGTATGGGCTGGGGAATGTGAGAAGGAATAGGGGTGTGATGTGTGTCATGTGACTGCACAGTATGGGCTGGGGAATGTGAGAAGGAATAGGGGTGTGATGTGTGTCATGTGACTGCACAGTATGGGCTGGGGAATGTGAGAAGGAATAGGGGTGTGATGTGTGTCATGTGACTGCACAGTATGGGCTGGGGAATGTGAGAAGGAATAGGGGTGTGATGTGTGTCATGTGACTGCACAGTATGGGCTGGGGAATGTGAGAAGGAATAGGGGTGTGATGTGTGTCATGTGACTGCACAGTATGGGCTGGGGAATGTGAGAAGGAATAGGGGTGTGATGTGTGTCATGTGACTGCACAGTATGGACCGGGGAATGTGAGAAGGAATAGGGGTGTGATGTGTGTCATGTGTCTGCACAGTATGGGCTGGGGAATGTGAGAAGGAATAGGGGTGTGATGTGTGTCATGTGTCTGCACAGTATGGGCTGGGGAATGTGAGAAGGAATAGGGGTGTGATGTGTGTCATGTGACTGCACAGTAGGGCTGGGGAATGGAAGAAGGAATAGGGGTGTTATGTGTGTCATGTGACTGCACAGTATGGGCTGGGGAATGTGAGAAGGAATAGGGGTGTGATGTGTGTCATGTGTCTGCACAGTATGGACCGGGGAATGTGAGGAGTAATAGGGGTGTGATGTGTGTCATGTGACTGCACAGTATGGACCAGGGAATGTGAGAAGGAATAGGGGTGTGATGTGTGTCATGTGACTGCACAGTATGGGCCGGGGAATGTGAGAAGGAATAGGGGTGTGATGTGTCATGTGACTGCACAGTATGGGCTGGGGAATGTGAGAAGGAATAGGGGTGTGATGTGTGTCATGTGACTGCACAGTATGGGCTGGGGAATGTGAGAAGGAATAGGGGTGTGATGTGTGTCATGTGACTGCACAGTATGGGCTGGGGAATGTGAGAAGGAATAGGGGTGTGATGTGTGTCATGTGACTGCACAGTATGTGCTGGGGAATGTGAGAAGGAATAGGGGTGTGATGTGTGTCATGTGACTGCACAGTATGGGCTGGGGAATGTGAGAAGGAATAGGGGTGTGATGTGTGTCATGTGACTGCACAGTATGGGCTGGGGAATGTGAGAAGGAATAGGGGTGTGATGTGTGTCATGTGTCTGCACAGCATGGGCTGGGGAATGTGAGAAGGAATAGGGGTGTGATGTGTGTCATGTGACTGCACAGTAGGGCTGGGGAATGTGAGAAGGAATAGGGGTGTGATGTGTGTCATGTGACTGCACAGTATGGGCTGGGGAATGTGAGAAGGAATAGGGGTGTGATGTGTGTCATGTGTCTGCACAGTATGGACCGGGGAATGTGAGGAGTAATAGGGGTGTGATGTGTGTCATGTGACTGCACAGTATGGGCTGGGGAATGTGAGAAGGAATAGGGGTGTGATGTGTGTCATGTGACTGCATAGTATGGGCTGGGGAATGTGAGAAGGAATAGGGGTGTGATGTGTGTCATGTGACTGCACAGTAGGGCTGGGGAATGTGAGAAGGAATAGGGGTGTGATGTGTGTCATGTGACTGCATAGTATAGAGTGGGGAATGTGAGAAGGAATAGGGGTGTGATGTGTGTCATGTGTCTGCACAGTATGGGCTGGGGAATGTGAGAAGGAATAGGGGTGTGATGTGTGTCATGTGACTGCACAGTATGGGCTGGGGAATGTGAGAAGGAATAAGGGTGTGATGTGTGTCATGTGACTGCACAGTACGGACCGGGGAATGTGAGGAGTAATAGGGGTGTGATGTGTGTCATGTGACTGCACAGTATGGACCAGGGAATGTGAGAAGGAATAGGGGTGTGATGTGTGTCATGTGTCTGCACAGTATGGGCTGGGGAATGTGAGAAGGAATAGGGGTGTGATGTGTGTCATGTGACTGCACAGTCGGGCTAGGGAATGTGAGAAGGAATAGGGGTGTGATGTGTGTCATGTGTCTACACAGTATGGGCTGGGGAATGTGAGAAGGAATAGGGGTGTGATGTGTGTCATGTGTCTGCACAGTATGGGCTGGGGAATGTGAGAAGGAATGGGGGTGTGATGTGTGTCATGTGACTGCACAGTAGGGCTGGGGAATGTGAGAAGGAATAGGGGTGTGATGTGTGTTATGTGACTGCACAGTATGGGCTGGGGAATGTGAGAAGGAATAGGGGTGTGATGTGTGTCATGTGACTGCACAGTATGGACCAGGGAATGTGAGAAGGAATAGGGGTGTGATGTGTGTCATGTGACTGCACAGTATGGGCTGGGGAATGTGAGAAGGAATAAGGTTGTGATGTGTCATGTGACTGCACAGTATGGGCTGGGGAATGTGAGAAGGAATAGGGGTGTGATGTGTGTCATGTGACTGCACAGTATGGGCTGGGGAATGTGAGAAGGAATAGGGGTGTGATGTGTGTCATGTGACTGCACAGTAGGGCTGGGGAATGTGAGAAGGAATAGGGGTGTGATGTGTGTCATGTGACTGCACAGTAGGGCTGGGGAATGTGAGAAGGAATAGGGGTGTGATGTGTGTCATGTGACTGCACAGTATGGGCTGGGGAATGTGAGAAGGAATAGGGGTGTGATGTGTGTCATGTGACTGCACAGTATGGGCTGGGGAATGTGAGAAGGAATAGGGGTGTGATGTGTGTCATGTGTCTGCACAGTATGGGCTGGGGAATGTGAGAAGGAATAGGGGTGTGATGTGTGTCATGTGACTGCACAGTATGGACCAGGGAATGTGAGAAGGAATAGGGGTGTGATGTGTGTCATGTGTCTGCACAGTATGGGCTGGGGAATGTGAGAAGGAATAGGGGTGTGATGTGTGTCATGTGTCTGCACAGTATGGGCTGGGGAATGTGAGAAGGAATAGGGGTGTGATGTGTGTCATGTGACTGCACAGTAGGGCTGGGGAATGGAAGAAGGAATAGGGGTGTTATGTGTGTCATGTGACTGCACAGTATGGGCTGGGGAATGTGAGAAGGAATAGGGGTGTGATGTGTGTCATGTGTCTGCACAGTATGGACCGGGGAATGTGAGGAGTAATAGGGGTGTGATGTGTGTCATGTGACTGCACAGTATGGACCAGGGAATGTGAGAAGGAATAGGGGTGTGATGTGTGTCATGTGACTGCACAGTATGGGCCGGGGAATGTGAGAAGGAATAGGGGTGTGATGTGTGTCATGTGACTGCACAGTATGGGCTGGGGAATGTGAGAAGGAATAGGGGTGTGATGTGTGTCATGTGACTGCACAGTATGGGCTGGGGAATGTGAGAAGGAATAGGGGTGTGATGTGTGTCATGTGACTGCACAGTATGTGCTGGGGAATGTGAGAAGGAATAGGGGTGTGATGTGTGTCATGTGACTGCACAGTATGGGCTGGGGAATGTGAGAAGGAATAGGGGTGTGATGTGTGTCATGTGACTGCACAGTATGGGCTGGGGAATGTGAGAAGGAATAGGGGTGTGATGTGTGTCATGTGTCTGCACAGCATGGGCTGGGGAATGTGAGAAGGAATAGGGGTGTGATGTGTGTCATGTGACTGCACAGTAGGGCTGGGGAATGTGAGAAGGAATAGGGGTGTGATGTGTGTCATGTGACTGCACAGTATGGGCTGGGGAATGTGAGAAGGAATAGGGGTGTGATGTGTGTCATGTGACTGCACAGTATGGGCTGGGGAATGTGAGAAGGAATAGGGATGTGATGTGTGTCATGTGACTGCACAGTATGGGCTGGGGAATGTGAGAAGGAATAGGGGTGTGATGTGTGTCATGTGACTGCATAGTATAGAGTGGGGAATGTGAGAAGGAGTAGGGGTGTGATGTGTGTCATGTGACTGCACAGTATGGGCTGGGGAATGTGAGAAGGAATAGGGGTGTGATGTGTGTCATGTGACTGCATAGTATGGGCTGGGGAATGTGAGAAGGAATAGGGGTGTGATGTGTGTCATGTGACTGCACAGTAGGGCTGGGGAATGTGAGAAGGAATAGGGGTGTGATGTGTGTCATGTGACTGCATAGTATAGAGTGGGGAATGTGAGAAGGAATAGGGGTGTGATGTGTGTCATGTGTCTGCACAGTATGGGCTGGGGAATGTGAGAAGGAATAGGGGTGTGATTAGAGTTGAGCTGAAATTTTCGTAATTTCGCATTACTATAATTACGCATGCGAAATTTGCGATTACGATGCGAAATTAGCTTAGCGAAATTGCCATTAAAATCGTAATTGAAAATACCGTAAGCGTAATTTTCAACGCGAAATTTCGCGTTTCTTATTATGCCGTAATTTCGCATTAAACGCTACCGTAATTTCGCGTTAAACCGTAACGCTCCGTATAATATAAAAAAGCCGCCGACTTTAAGGGTTAATAGCAAAGCCCCCTTAAATGTTAAGAGCCTCAAATTTGGAGAATATATTAAGGAGATCAGGAGGAATAAGAGGAAAAATTTTTTTTTCAAAAAGACCTTATAGTTTTTGAGAAAATCGATGTTAAAGTTTCAAAGGAAAAATGTAAACATTTAAAAACCCGCCGACTTTAACGGTTAATAGCAAAGCCTGCTTAAAGTTTAGGAACACCAAATTCCCAGGGTATATTAAGGGGATCAGTGGGAATAAGAGGAAAAATTTTTTTTTCAAAAAGACCTTATAGTTTTTGAGAAAATCGATTTTTAAGTTTCAAGGGCGAAAATGTCTTTTAAATGTGGAAAATGTCAGTTTTTTTTGCACAGGTAACAATAGTGTATTATTTTCATAGATTCCCCCAAGTGGGAAGAGTTTTACTTACTTCGTTCTGAGTGTGGGAAATATAAAAAAAAAACGACGTGGGGTCCCCCCTCCCAGACCTCTTTAACCCCTTGTCCCCCATGCAGGCTGGGATAGCCAGAATGCGGAGCACCGGCCGCGTGGGGCTCCGCACCCTGACTATACCAGCCCGCATGGTCCATGGATTGGGGGGTCTCGGAAGGGGAGGGGCAGCCAAGCTTTCCCCTCCCCCTCCGAGCCCTTGTCCAATCCAAGGACAAGGGGCTCTTCTCCACCTCCGATGGGCGGTGGAGGTGGAGGCCGCGATTTCCTGGGGGGGAGGTTCATGGTGGAATCTGGGAGTCCCCTTTAAAAAGGGGTCCCCCAGATGCCCACCCCCCCTCCCAGGAGAAATGAGTATAGAGGTACTTGTACCCCATACCCATTTCCTTTAAGAGTTAAAGTAAATAAACACACAGACACTTAGAAAAAGTATTTTAATTGAACAAAAAACATAACCACGAAAAAAGTCCTTTAATATTCTTAATTAACCATTAATACTTACCTGTCCCTTTAAATAAATGATCCCTCGCAATATCCTCGGAAATGTTCTATCAGTTACAATGTAACAAAGTTATTACAATGTATCAACTTTGTTACATTGTAACTACGCCGCACCCGACGCCACTCGCCGCTCAGCCGCCGCATACGCGTCCGTGCAGGACGCTAAGTCCCCGCAGCTCCCGCTGTCCACCCCGCCCACATCTGTCACCCACATGTCACCCACATGTGGGTGACATGTGGGTGACATGTGGGAGAGGCGGGGAGGGCAGCGGAGCCGGCGGGGACTTAGCGTCCTGCACGGACCCGACAGAGCTCTGAGCTATAGCTCAGAGCTCTCTAAAGCATCTTTGTATTTGGGCTCCAAGGAGCCCCATTGGTCCTTAGCAGACCAATGGGGTTCCTTCAAATCAGAAGGAACCCCATTGGTCTGCTAAGGACCAATGGGGCTCCTTGGAGCCCAAATACAAAGATGCTTAGAGAGCTCTGAGCTATAGCTCAGAGCTCTGTCGGGTCCTGCAGCGCAGACGCGGTGGCGGCGGCTGCGGTGAGTGACGTCGGGTGCGGCGTAGTTACAATGTAACAAAGTTGATACATTGTAATAACTTTGTTACATTGTAACTGATAGAACATTTCCGAGGATATTGCGAGGGATCATTTATTTAAAGGGACAGGTAAGTATTAATGGTTAATTAAGAATATTAAAGGACTTTTTTCGTGGTTATGTTTTTTGTTCAATTAAAATACTTTTTCTAAGTGTCTGTGTGTTTATTTACTTTAACTCTTAAAGGAAATGGGTATGGGGTACAAGTACCTCTATACTCATTTCTCCTGGGAGGGGGGGTGGGCATCTGGGGGACCCCTTTTTAAAGGGGACTCCCAGATTCCACCATGAACCTCCCCCCCAGGAAATCGCGACCTCCACCGCCCATCGGAGGTGGAGAAGAGCCCCTTGTCCTTGGATTGGACAAGGGCTCGGAGGGGGAGGGGAAAGCTTGGCTGCCCCTCCCCTTCCGAGACCCCCCAATCCATGGACCATGCGGGCTGGTATAGTCAGGGTGCGGAGCCCCACGCGGCCGGTGCTCCGCATTCTGGCTATCCCAGCCTGCATGGGGGACAAGGGGTTAAAGAGGTCTGGGAGGGGGGACCCCACGTCGTTTTTTTTTTTATATTTCCCACACTCAGAACGAAGTAAGTAAAACTCTTCCCACTTGGGGGAATCTATGAAAATAATACACTATTGTTACCTGTGCAAAAAAAACTGACATTTTCCACATTTAAAAGACATTTTCGCCCTTGAAACTTAAAAATCGATTTTCTCAAAAACTATAAGGTCTTTTTGAAAAAAATTTTTTCCTCTTATTCCCACTGATCCCCTTAATATACCCTGGGAATTTGGTGTTCCTAAACTTTAAGCAGGCTTTGCTATTAACCGTTAAAGTCGGCGGGTTTTTAAATGTTTACATTTTTCCTTTGAAACTTTAACATCGATTTTCTCAAAAATTATAAGGTCTTTTTGAAAAAAAATTTTTTCCTCTTATTCCTCCTGATCTCCTTAATATATTCTCCAAATTTGAGGCTCTTAACATTTAAGGGGGCTTTGCTATTAACCCTTAAAGTCGGCGGCTTTTTTATATTATACGGAGCGTTACGGTTTAACGCGAAATTACGGTAGCGTTTAATGCGAAATTACGGCATGATACGACTGTAATGCGAAAATTACGCGAAAATTACGCTTACGTGAAATTTCGCGAAATCCTTCTTCATTACGATTATGTACTTACGGCCATAATCGTAATTATACTAATTACGCGAAATTTCGCAAAATCGTAATTAGGTCATTACGCTCATCTCTAATGTGTGTCATGTGACTGCACAGTATGGGCTGGGGAATGTGAGAAGGAATAAGGGTGTGATGTGTGTCATGTGACTGCACAGTACGGACCGGGAAATGTGAGGAGTAATAGGGGTGTGATGTGTGTCATGTGACTGCACAGTATGGACCAGGGAATGTGAGAAGGAATAGGGGTGTGATGTGTGTCATGTGTCTGCACAGTATGGGCTGGGGAATGTGAGAAGGAATAGGGGTGTGATGTGTGTCATGTGACTGCACAGTCGGGCTAGGGAATGTGAGAAGGAATAGGGGTGTGATGTGTGTCATGTGTCTACACAGTATGGGCTGGGGAATGTGAGAAGGAATAGGGGTGTGATGTGTGTCATGTGTCTGCACAGTATGGGCTGGGGAATGTGAGAAGGAATGGGGGTGTGATGTGTGTCATGTGACTGCACAGTAGGGCTGGGGAATGTGAGAAGGAATAGGGGTGTGATGTGTGTTATGTGACTGCACAGTATGGGCTGGGGAATGTGAGAAGGAATAGGGGTGTGATGTGTGTCATGTGACTGCACAGTATGGACCAGGGAATGTGAGAAGGAATAGGGGTGTGATGTGTGTCATGTGACTGCACAGTATGGGCTGGGGAATGTGAGAAGGAATAAGGTTGTGATGTGTCATGTGACTGCACAGTATGGGCTGGGGAATGTGAGAAGGAATAGGGGTGTGATGTGTGTCATGTGACTGCACAGTATGGGCTGGGGAATGTGAGAAGGAATAGGGGTGTGATGTGTGTCATGTGACTGCACAGTAGGGCTGGGGAATGTGAGAAGGAATAGGGGTGTGATGTGTGTCATGTGACTGCACAGTAGGGCTGGGGAATGTGAGAAGGAATAGGGGTGTGATGTGTGTCATGTGACTGCACAGTATGGGCTGGGGAATGTGAGAAGGAATAGGGGTGTGATGTGTGTCATGTGTCTGCACAGTATGGGCTGGGGAATGTGAGAAGGAATAGGGGTGTGATGTGTGTCATGTGACTGCACAGTATGGGCTGGGGAATGTGAGAAGGAATAAGGGTGTGATGTGTGTCATGTGACTGCACAGTATGGACCGGGGAATGTGAGGAGTAATAGGGGTGTGATGTGTGTCATGTGACTGCACAGTATGGACCAGGGAATGTGAGAAGGAATAGGGGTGTGATGTGTGTCATGTGTCTGCACATTATGGGCTGGGGAATGTGAGAAGGAATAGGGGTGTGATGTGTGTCATGTGACTGCACAGTATGTGCTGGGGAATGTGAGAAGGAATAGGGGTGTGATGTGTGTCATGTGACTGCACAGTATGGGCTGGGGAATGTGAGAAGGAATAGGGGTGTGATGTGTGTCATGTGACTGCACAGTATGTGCTGGGGAATGTGAGAAGGAATAGGGGTGTGATGTGTGTCATGTGACTGCACAGTATGTGCTGGGGAATGTGAGAAGGAATAGGGGTGTGATGTGTGTCATGTGACTGCACAGTATGGACCGGGGAATGTGAGGAGTAATAGGGGTGTGATGTGTGTCATGTGACTGCACAGTATGGACCAGGGAATGTGAGAAGGAATAGGGGTGTGATGTGTGTCATGTGACTGCACAGTATGGGCTGGGGAATGTGAGAAGGAATAGGGGTGTGATGTGTGTCATGTGACTGCACAGTATGGGCTGGGGAATGTGAGAAGGAATAAGGGTGTGATGTGTGTCATGTGACTGCACAGTATGGACCGGGGAATGTGAGGAGTAATAGGGGTGTGATGTGTGTCATGTGACTGCACAGTATGGACCAGGGAATGTGAGAAGGAATAGGGGTGTGATGTGTGTCATGTGACTGCACAGTATGGGCTGGGGAATGTGAGAAGGAATAGGGGTGTGATGTGTGTCATGTGACTGTACAGTATGGGCTGGGGAATGTGAGAAGGAATAGGGGTGTGATGTGTGTCATGTGACTGTACAGTATGGGCTGGGGAATGTGAGGAGTAATAGGGGTGTGATGTGTGTCATGTGACTGCACAGTATGGAGCAGGGAATGTGAGGAGTAATAGGGGTGTGATGTGTGTCATGTGACTGCACAGTATGGGCTGGGGAATGTGAGAAGGAATAGGGGTGTGATGTGTGTGTAAGGCTTGACAGGTTATGTCCCCAATAAGTCTCTATGCCCCAATCTATTACCGTGGCTCTGAGCCCGGCCCACGTCTTCACCTATAGACAAGCCTCTGCGTCAACAAGACACGTTATTTGTCTCCTGACTACGGTTACCCCCAGGTCTTAACGTGCAAGGCATAAAGACGTAGAAGTAGAGAGGAATAACCTGTTATAACCCTAATGAGGCTTGTAACACAGTTCAATAGTTCATCAGTATCACACAGGGTTCTTACCTTGGTTCAGGAGAATAAGGCTCTTAGCGTCGATTGTCAGTAATGACAGATGTATCAGGAACAGGCAGTGTAGGTTCCAAGTATTGGGAGAGAGTTCATGCAAAGTCCACATGCAAAGTTATTCAACAGGTAATAGATGATCTGATTAGGAGAGAGTTCATACAAGGTCTGCATGCAAGGTTATTCAACAGGTAATAGATGTTCCAGGTAATATGTGAGAGAGTTCATACAAAGTTTGCATGCAAAGTTATTATAACTAGCAAGGATTAGTTCACGTATACTTAGCGTCCAGTCCAGGTAGCATGCAAAAATATCCAGTAAACAGGCAATGCTCAGGTCCATGTGGCAGACAAGAGTATCCAGTAACAGGCAAAGGTCGGTCCAGGCAGCAGGCAAGAGTATCCAGTAAACAGGCAGAGGTCAGTCCAGGCAGCAGGCAAGAGTATCCAATAAACAGGCAGAGGTCAGTCCAGGCAGCAGGCTAGGGTTTCCAGGAATCAAAGCAGCGGTTAATAAAAGCAGACTAGGATAGTCAAATACAAGCCAAGGGTCAAGATCCAGTAATCTAACAAGTGAGTGCGCACCCAGCAACTAGCCACAGCTATGCTTATCACGGGCGATGACTGGGAACACTGCATGTTTAAATACAGCTTTCATACAATCAGTGGCCGGCCACACTCCGCACATCCAATCACACAGTAGTACACCTACCTAGGTGTCAGCTGTAACTTCAGCTGACACCGCACTGTCAGCTGATCGGAGTCAGCTGACTATCGTTTACATCTGCGGAGGGCGTACTGCGAACGCGTCCACCACCTATCAGAATGTGCGGCCTGAGTCTCAGTAGCAGCGTCATCAGCGGGGGACAAGCGCCGAGACCCGGAAGCAACGGATTCTGCCGGGTCTCGTCGGAAACATCATCAGAAGCAGGCAGGTTCCGTAGTCTGTCATGTGATTGCCCAGTATGGATCAGGGAATGTGAGAAGTAATAGGGTTGGGATGTGTATCATGTGACTGCACAGTATGGACCAGGGAATGTGAGGAGTAATAGGGGTGTGATGTGTGTCATGTGACTGCACAGTATGGAGCGGGGAATGTGAGATGTAATAGGGGTGTGATGTGTGTCATGTGACTGCACAGTATGGAGCGGGGAATGTGAGGAGTAATAGGGGTGTGATGTGTGTCATGTGACTGCACAGTATGGAGCGGGGAATGTGAGGAGTAATAGGGGTGTGATGTGTGTCATGTGACTGCACAGTATGGAGCGGGGAATGTGAGATGTAATAGGGGTGTGATGTGTGTCATGTGACTGCACAGTATGGACCAGGGAATGTGAGGAGTAATAGGGGTGTGATGTGTGTCATGTGACTGCACAGTATGGAGCGGGGAATGTGAGATGTAATAGGGGTGTGATGTGTGTCATGTGGCTGCACAGTATGGACCAGGGAATGTGAGGAGTAATAGGGGTGTGATGTGTGTCATGTGATTGCACAGTATGGACCGGGGAATGTGGGAAGTAATAGGGGCGGGGTGTGATGTGTGTCATGTGACTGCACAATGTCGACCAAGGAATGTGAGAAGAAATAGGGGGGTAATGTGTTTAGGGTTTACAGAAAAGAAGGAGGATTTAAAGAGGATCTCCAATGACATCCCCCTGATGATGAGTGTCTGTCCACCATCCATCTTCCAGCCGCCGGGTATCTGCGATGTCACATGATGTTACACGATGGGTGTGAACGGGAAGTTATAAATGATTTCTAGCCTGCAATTTAAAATATGGCAGCCTTCCTGCAAAATAAAGTTATAGTCACCTAAGCTGCCTTGTCCCTTGAACCGTCCCAAAGACCCCAAATCATAGACTGGCGCTTGGCTCCGCCTCCCCTCCCTACCCGGAAGAAAGCGCCAAGATGTTTACTTCAGTGGTGTTTTACTTTGGGGGGGGGGGGGGGGGGTGATGTGGGGTCTTCAGGTTGGCTTCATTTTAACTTGTGGGCTGGAGATTTGCTTTAAAGGAGATCAAGAATAAAAGACAGGAGAAAACAATAAAACATGGGAAAGGGCAATAAAGAGAAAGGAAACTGTGGGATGGAAGATAAGGAGAGATGGAAAGAAGGAGCAGGACTAACAAAAAAATGGAGGTGAGGGAAGAACGATTTAGAGGGAAGAAGGCAAGGAAAGAAGGATATAATATCTATGTATGTATCTATCTATCTATCTATCTATGTGCGAATTAAGAGTTGATGTTCCCCTCAGTGGGATTCTCTTATCAGGGAGACATTTGGTTGCCGTGGTGCAGATGGAGGCACTGATGCAGAAAACCCTCCCCCTTCCTATGAGTGACTGCTGTAGTCTATATAGATGAATGTCCTTATCCGCCAGCCGTCATCTTCCATGACATAAAATCAATGCGTTACCATGATGTTAGTGTCCCAGACAACACGACGCATGATGTTTCCTGAAGATTGCCTCCACACTTTGCCCGGTGTCAATGCTTCAAATGTTTACAGGAAGAGAATGTGGGGGACACTGAAGCGTGGAAATATTCACTCAGGTTGTGCGCGGCGTACAAGGCGTCGGCTGGTCGATCAGGACAACCTGCGCTGCCCGGGTTCCGCTCCTTTACACAAAACTCCCAACCAGGGGAGTAACTACAAGGGAGAGGGAGTACCAGCTGCTACTTCGCTTCCTCCAATAAAGGGGTCCATCCTGCAGATCAGGTGGTTTTGTGACTACAATTGTTATGGGTGTGAAGATCATGATGTCCACAGCGTGGGCATAAAACAAGAGTGGACTTCACACTTGTTTTATGACCCTTGTAAGATGATTTGAATTACCTGGTCAGCATGGATGTTGTTAATCTTTACAATAATATTATTTACAATGAAGCTCTGAGTGCTGTTGGGAATAGATTGAAGGCGAATGAAAGGGATCAGTAATGAGTTACTCTTGTTCATTCTCGCCATACTGGAATTTAGCCTTTTGCATGCTTATTTTAGATTTGGTAATGATTATTTTCTGCAGACCCTTGGTATTCCCACGGGGGCAGGGGCGTATCTGGGTGACATAGCACCTATGGCAAACACTGAAATTGCGCCCCCCTACCCCTTACTCCATCAAACCACCTTGTCCCATAATAACAGCTTATTTTCTTGCAACGATACAAGTCTCCCCAGTATAGGTTGCTAGAGTTAACCCCAAAGTAAAAGTAACCAGAGGTAGCACCCTAGTATAGGTAGCCAGAGGTAGTTCACCCAGTATAAGTAGACCCATGTTTACATTGCCCTCCCAGTATATGTAGTTAGAGATGTCTCCCCAGTATAAGTAGCCTTCTTTAGCATAAGTGGTAAGAGATATCCCCCCAGTATAAGTAGTGCCTCAGTATAGGTAATGAGGTTGCCCTCTGTATAAGTAACCCCCTCAGTATAGATTTGTTAGGTGCCCCCCAGTATAAGTAGACTCTCCCAGTATAGGTAGTGAGAGATGTCCTCCAGTATAAGAGCAGGTACAAATGCCTGAGAGGCATACTTCAGTATGGTGGTAAAGCACGAGGGAGGAGAAGGCAGCCATGGCGCCCATGGTGCTGTGGCGCCCATGGCACAAGCCATGCCTGCACCCCTCTAGATACGCCTCTGCACGGGGGGCCCCTTATGCCCCTACAGTGGCAAATATTGTCATGTTAGATTTTGAAAATACATATATTTTGAATGGGGGCCACCATGGGAGGATCAGGGGTTTCTGCAGATTTATAGACGATCTATTTTTTGGATGGACAGATTCAGAGGAGGAGCTGTTGTTGTTTTTCGAGGAGCTCAATAATGCACATGAAACTTTGAAGTTTAAAATGGATTACAATAAAGAGGTTTTGCATTTTCTTGATGTGGAGGTTCGGGTGAAAAACAGTAGCTTTGATACTGATTTATATAGAAAAGAAACAGACAAAAATGGATTTCTATTAGCTACGGGTTGTCACCCGAAGCCCCTCATTAATGGACTCCCTAAGAGTCAATACGTTAGGGTGAGAAGAATTACGTCATCTGATGAGCTCTATCGTAGGCAATCGCAGCTCCTCACTGATGATTTTGTGAAACGTGGATATAATTGCAAGAAATTTGAGGAATTGGCCCGTGAGGTGGGGATGATGGGGAGAGAAACACTGAGAATGTACAAAGAAAAGATAATGGATGGTGAGAGGGAAAGATTGAATTTCATCACTACTTTTTGTGGTGAATCCACCACTTTAAGAGATATGGTCGTCAGGTTTTTGGCCTATGGTGACTGCGGATCCTCAGTTGTTGTCGGTCTGCAGAACACCCCCCAGATTTGTTTATAGGAAGGGTAAATCCCTAAGGGATCATCTGGTCCGGGCTGATATCGGTATATCCGGGGGCACTAAACAGATGTTCCTGGGTACCCCTTCATTGCCAACATTGTAATAATATAATTAAAGGGCCCAAGGTACATCACCCCCGTTCGGGTGAGGGCATACTGCTTAAAGATTTTGCCACCTGTGACACAAAAGGAGTTGTTTATTTCATCAAGTGCCCCTGTGGTCTGGCTTATGTGGGACAGACCACAAGGGACATTAAGACCAGATTAAATGAACATAAAAGTAATATCAAAAAGCTAAAAAAGGTCACAGGTGGTGAACAAGAGGATTTAAGAAAGGATCCACCACTTGCCAGACACTTTGCCGAGCATGGCCAAAGTGTAAGCCAATTGCGCTGGCAGGTATTGGAGGTGGTCCCTAGACATGAAGGCAGGGATCATGTGAAGGAACTTTTGAGGAGGGAGGCCTGGTGGATGGACAGGCTGGGGACGCAGTCGCCAGTGGGCTTAAATGAGGACTTTAGTCTCAGGTGTTTCCTATAGTGTTAGCTGTTCATAAGGTTAATGTTGCAATAGATGCTGAATCCCGCCCCCTTATGTAAGGTGTGGCTAGGTGTAATTGTTCTATAAATGTTTTATGGACTTCGAGCACTTGAGAAAGGGCCCCTCGCCCGAAACGTTGTGCTGGTTGTGGTATGCTGTGTATACTTTTGTAACACTTCAATAAATGGAAATCGTTGGATAAGAATCCGCTGAGGGTTGAGTTCCTTATGGGATTTGTATGGATTGCTGGGCCCACAGGATGTGAGGGTCACCTATAGGGTAGACAAGGGACAGGGTGTAAACATTTGGGGGGGCACCATCAACGTTTTGTTGGGGAGCCCTATGATTTGTAGTTACACCCCTGCTCCAAATATTTATAACTTCCATTTTCCCATCTTTTATAGCGATTGGGCCAAAAATATGCATCTGTATTACCTTTGTTATGTTAAAGTGAATCTGAAGCCAAAAATTAAGAGAAAAAAGAAATAAAACAGATACTGTACCTAAGCAGAGGAAAGGTTTCGGGTCCTATAGAGATTTCCCATTCTTCTCCTCGTTCCCCAACAGGCTTCTCCGTTTAAATCTTTCTCTGCAGGAAGCTTTGGCAGTCTTCAGGAGCCAGAGTGCTCCCAAAAGGGGGCGGCCCCGTACTGCACACACGCAATAGAAGGCGCTCACGCTTGAGCAGCAGTATGGAGCAGCCCGTCTCTCCGGTAGCCCGAGTGCTCCTGAAGACTTCCTAAGCCTCCCGCAGCTGAACAGAGAAGTCTCCAACCGATCGGTCGGAGACTGGTAACGGGGGAGCCAGCGCAGAACCAACGGGATGAGGAGAGGAACGGGGAAGGCCGCAGTGTTCCCCAACCCCATCCTCAAGGCCCACCAACAGTGCATGTTTTGTGGAAATCTACAGAGGTAGATAATCAGTTCTGATGAGTCACTAATTACCTCACCTGTGCATGTTTGTGGTTTGCCGCAAAACGTACTGTTGGTGGCATTTGAGGACAGGGTTGGGGAACTGTGCTCTATTGGACCCAGAGCCTTCCCTCTCCTTAGCTAAGTATCTGTTTTTGGGTTTTTTTTGGTTTTTTTTTTTTTTTTAATTTTTGGCTTCAGACTCCCTTAATGAGAAACCATGACCAAGAGTTGAACTTCATCCCAATCAGTAGCTGATACCCCCTTTCCCATGAGAAATCTATTCCTTTTCACAAACGGATCATCAGGGGGCTTTGTATGTGATGTCAGGACCATGGTCCTGACAGTTTCCTGTCTGTGAACCTCATTGCATTGTGGGAAATAACAGCTGTTTACAGCTGGGTCCAACTGCCAAAAATGCAAGCAGCATCCTTCCAGTGAAATCTCAGTTGCAAACGCTTATTCAGGTGTGCAGTGGTAATGGCGTTCCTGGGAACATCAGATTTAGATAAGTACTTGAGAATACAGGTTGCTAACGCGTTAAACACCCATTTTTAATGCCAAGCAGCAGAAGCTAAAGCAAATGAAATTTTAGGATGCATAACATGGGAAATAAAATCTCTAGGAAGATGTTAACATACTTGAACAGGTACAAAGACAGGTAACTAAGTTTATTAGAGGGAAGGAAGGTCTCACTTACCCAAAAAAAGTTGGACAAACAGTGTTTATTTAGCTTGGAAAAAAGAAACCTTAGAGGAGACCAAATTAACATGTATGAATGTTAATTATATATATAATAAAATATATGCTATAAATATATATACCGCAGGAGGGACACCTCTGGTTCAGCACCTCCATGATGCCAACCACTAAACCGGAAATAAGGGCCGCCACAGCTGGATGCTTCTGTGACAGCCAGATTATTTTGACCAGCCCAGCCGTATGCTGCCCAGGAGTCGGGACCCACCACAGAAATTAACACTACTGCACCTTTTGAACTTGAACACCTTGGCCAGCACTGCCAGATGCCAGCAATCGGGATCCTCAGCATGGTCAGCCATCACCGCCGGTTTCTATGAAGAACTGGGTCATCGCTGCTGAAACTTTTCCTCCCTCAGCCCCCCCTCCCTGCCCTGATGTCTCCTTAGGGATAACAGATGATTGTCAAGTGCAACTGGTGGCGCCGTAGTATGGCAGCCTTGGCTCTTGAGTTTCTTCTCCCCCGATCCTTCCAGAACCTGTATGAGCCAAAACCTATTCCGGGTACAACCCCCATTTGTACTTGGTGAAATAAATGATCCTGATTCGGATTAAATACATCAGAGGGCAATATAAAAGCTTTGCTGATGAGCTTTTTGTACCTAGGGCTGTGCAATCTGTGTATGGAGGAAAAACGATTTTGCCATATATTTAGATATGGTTCTTTAGACTGTAGAAAGAGTGGTTAAAATCTGAAATATCTTGCCTCAGGAAGTAGCTATGGCGATCTTTATATCTGCAATTGAAGATGGCTTGGATGCTTTCCTTGCATTGAACGGCATCCACGGCTATCATTACTAGATAATTCCCAGAAGAGTCTATACAGGGATTTTATCTTACTGCCATCTGGATTTGGGAATGTTTTTTTTCTCTTTTTAGGACTAATGGACCCCAAGCCTTGTAAGTTTTTTTTTTTGTTTTTTTTTGTTTGCCTTCCTCTGTATACATGGGAATTTGTGAGGGTGCAGGACAGTGACCTAGGTATAAACTCTTGGAATCGGAATAGTTCTGATTTTCACATCAGAATGTGGCTGTTCCGAGTAAAATAACAAAAATCAGAAATTTCACTGTTTTGAGTACCGTGTTCTGTTCTGCCGATGCGAAAATTGGCTTTGGAAACAAGAATTTTCAGCAAAAACGACCCACAAAGGCTAGAAAAGTGAAAATTGACTTCTAAAACAAGAATTTTTGGCCCATAGTGATTTCAACAAAATGGCTGCCGGGGACTTCCTGAACCCCAAAGACCACAATAAAGTGGCAGAACAAGTGGTTTTTCACATGAATGGGGGACTGGTCCCCTGGACCCCCGATCCATGTGGAAAACCTCTAGTTCTGCCACTCTAAAGTGGCCTCCAGGAACTGGGGATTTCCCGGCGGCCATCTTGTTGGTGTCACTGTTTGCCGAAATTTTTTGTTACAGAAGCTAATGTACACTTTCCTAGCCATTGTGTTAACACTGCGTTTGCTGAAAATTCTTGTTTCCGAATCCAATTTTTACCGTGCTAACTCTGCAAATGTTAGTTTCCAATGCCAATTTTTGCATCAGCAGGACCGCATTGACCATAGAAAATGTCTTCGAAACATGAACATCTGAGTACAGAATTTGGCAGTGGAATGCCGAATTTCAACGAAACCGGAATTTGGCTTTTTCAATCAATTTTTATTTGTATGTATTACTGGTTGAATTTGAAGACCGGGTGTGAAAAATATTCAGAGCATTTGATTTGTGGGAGGTATCATCTGTACTGGATTGATTGCAGCGAGCCCTCGATGTCAGACCCCCAGATCAGCGGAATCGCATTGCTTCTGCACACATTCCTGTAAGTGAAGGGCTAATCACCAAACGGCTTGCTTGGGTTTAGTGTGGCTGTAATCGTTTTGCAGAGCCGCTGCTCCTGTGCAGGTACATATACTGCAGTGTGGAGAGGAGGCTGATAAATTACCCACCATTCTAGTTGTTAAAACCAATTATTTAATGCTGAAGACAAATGGCCGTGTTTTACAGAGCCCATCTGTATTGTTCGTGGAAGGAGCAGCTGAACAAGGAGCCAGCAGCACGGGAACACAGAAAACTTTGCTCTGCATGTCTGGAACAGCCGCAAAATGACCTGTTTTTCTTTGTACTAGTCAGACAACTTATTATTAATACATTTCAGGGAGAGGAGCTGGACTTGGAGTCCCACAAACAGCATTCTGCGGGGCTGCTTACCACTGTCTGCGCTCAGCCGATCCATAAAGCAGCAGGGACAGCAATACTATCCCAGGGGGAAAAAACACATATATAAGTAGATAAATAGTTGTTCTACTTGCATAAAATATGTATTGTACTGTTGATTTAAGTGAATTTGATATATAGAATAAAAAGAAAACTGTCCTAGACATTTTCCATTTTTACTGTCTCTGCCTGAAGCCAATCCTGATGTAATTTCCTTCCTCACAGTTTTTTTTTTCTCCTAGAAATTGCACTGTTAAATCTAGCTTGATTTGTAAACACATGTGAGTACAGCATAGATCATATTTCAGCAGCTTCTGCAGATGGGTGAGGTGTATTTCCTTCTCAGCCTCCTGTCACACTGAACTGCCCTCAGCCAATCAGTGAGGAGCAGGAATGTGGGAGGGGAGATAACAAGCTTCCCTCTTCTCTGCAATGTACCAAATAGAGCCCGGCTGACTGAGATAAGATTTATTACAGCAGAAACATTTATGATTATACTGGAATGCTTGCAATGCAGGGTCAGGTTACAGCCTGTATAGAAACGCAGAGCAGTGGATAAATGGAATTTGATTTCATGTCTGACAATCACGCTTTAAGGTGTAAGTTCAATGAAAAAACACTCTGCTGACATGCTTCAAGTCCCCTCCTCAATCAATGATCCTTATGGATCTACTTGTGGGGAATATGTAGAGGGACTGCACACTTCAATCTCTCATCATGTGTGGTTTGTGGAGGTGGAGTTCTTCTTGAGTCATGTTGGGGAGGGGGGGGATCTAGAATGAAAGGAGACAGTTAATCACAGAAGGTTCTAATGGTGAACAGCTTCAGATTTGGGAGTACGTTCTGTTGTCAGGTCAGGGAGATGTCGATGGGCTCAGAGTGTGCCCTGGCCTATATATGTCTCCCCTCGACCATTGGGAACGCAGGGAGGTGTATGGGAAGGCAGCATTTGGGGCACACACTGTGTTGTGGATATGATACATCGATGACGTCCTTTGACGGGGTACGAGAAGTGAACTAGTAGTATTCCTTGATCACCTTAACTCCAATGACAAAAATATTTGCCTGACTCACACGGTTGAAAATCAGATAAGCTTAAAGAGACTCTGTAACATGAAAAACCTCCCCTGGGGGGTACTCACCTCGGGTGTGGGAAGCCTCCGGATCCTAATGAGGCTTCCCACGCCGTCCTGCGTCCCACGGGGGTCTCGCTGCAGCCCTCCGAACAGCCGGCGACAGGCCCGACTGTGACTTCAATATTTACCTTTGCTGGCTCCAGCGGGGGCGCTGTGGCTGCTTTCGGCACGGAAATAGACGGAAATACCCGATCTCCGTCGGGTCCGCTCTACTGCGCAGGTGCCGAAAACTTGTGCCTGCGCAGTAGAGCAAACCCGACGGCGATCGGGTATTTCCGCCTACTCCAGAGCCGACAGCCGTCAGAGCGCCTGCGCAGGAGCCAGGAAGGTAAATATTGACGTCACCGCTGCACGGAGGGCTACAGCGAGACCCCTGAGGGACGGAGGACGGCGTGGGAAGCCTCATTAGGATCCGGAGGCTTCCCCCACCCGAGGTGAGTACCCCCCAGGGGACGTTTTGTCGTTACAGTTCCTCTTTAAGTTCCTTGACTTGTCTGACTTGATGATAACCAAGGAAGCAGAAAGCATAGAGACAAGTACATTCAGGAAACCTACAGCAGGGAACACTCTGTTGCAGGCGTCAAGCTTTCCCCCGTGGTCATTTGTTAAGGGCATTTCTGTGGGAGAGATGTTGCACATCCACAGGAATTACTCCAGTGAGGGTAAATTCTGGATTGATGCTGCATACTTGTATATAAGATTCCAATAGCAGGGATACGACAAATCAACCCTTGATAACACAGTTGAGAGAGCTCAGACAACAAGCAGTGAGTCCTTGTTGCCCACAGGTAGCAATCCACCAAGGAGGGTGTATGGTGACCATCCGAGATTAGTGACCCAATATGGATCTCACTGGGGCCAACTCAGATGGATTATGACCAAACACTGGCATCTATTGCTGGACCCAAAATTAATGGAGGTGGTGGGTCCTTTTCCAAAATTTTCTGCAAGGAGGGCAGCCAACCTCAAGGACATATTCATTAGATTTGATTGAGGGGGACCTAGACAGGACTTCATATCAAATTGAGGTGTCGAGGTTGATCTTTAAGTTGGGCACTTTGATGCTAAATGGTCTTAACTTGGACCTCCCTTTAACCCCATTTTTGCCGCAGTGATTGGTTGTGATCCAGTCATACTGGTTAATAAAGCTGGTATTTGGTTACGAAGAAGTTCTTGGTGTGGTTTAGTTGTGAATTCAAGTGTTGGCCATAAGCAATAATTGAGTGAGGCCTGGAACCCACTGAAATCCGCAAACGCAAAACGCAACCGCTAGCGTTTTGTCTGAGCTGTTTGCAAGCGAAATCATGCACGTTTTCGGTCGCGTTTTGCAACAGTGTATTTTTTTGCTCAGCGGTTGTGTAGCATTTTGCGTTTCGCGTTTTTATCCTGATTGGTCCTGTGAATTATTTTTAATTTTGTTACAGTGTGCTGAACTGCAAAACGCTAGCAAAACCGCTCAGTTTAGGTTTTGCTGAGCGTTTCTGCTAGCGTTTCAATACTTTACATTGAAGCGCTAACGCTCCCAAAATGCTGCAGGTCCTGCGTTTGCGTTTCTGGGAAACGCAAACGCTCCTGTGGAAGTTGCCCCATCCATTAACATCAGCTGAGCGTTTTGGCAAAACGCTAGCGTATCACAGCGCTGCCAAAATGCTAAAAAAAAACGCTCTTGTGGGTTCCAGCCCTGACTCTGTATTCCTGAATCTGCTTCTGGAACTGGGTATAAAGCTTCAATTGTTCAATGCAGAAAGCTTAATAGAAGCTCAATGTATTATGTTCTCCAGCCACTTTCTGCTCTGCTACTGCTTCCCTGCTCTGCTCCTGCTAACACTCTAACTCTACCTTCATACATCTTCCCAGCCACTTCCTGCTCAGATACTGCTTCCTGCTCCACTCTGATCCTGCTAAACACTCCAACTCCACCCTTATATATCTCGCAGCCAACTTTTGCTTTGCTGCTGCTTCCTGCTCCACTCTGCTCTTACTAACAATTCAACTTCACCTTTATATATCTTCCCTGCCTCTTCCTGTTCTGCTACTGCTGCCCTGCTCCACTCTGCTCCTGCTAACACTCCAACTCCACCTTCATATGTCTTCCCAGCCACTTCCTGCTCTGCTACTGCTGCCCTGCTCCACTCTGCTCCTGCTAACACTCCAACTCCACCTTCATATGTCTTCCCAGCCACTTCCTGCTCTGCTACTGATTCCCTGCTCCACTCTGCTCCTGCTAAACCCTCCAACTCTACCTTATATGTCTCCCCAGCCACTTCCTGCTCTGCTACTGCTTCCCTGCTCCACTCTGCTCCTGCTAAACTCTCCAACTCCACTTTCAAATGTTTCCCCAGCCTCTTCCTGCTCTGCTACTGCTTCCATGCTCTACTCTGCTCCTGCATAACATACCAATTCCACCTTCATATGTCTTCCCAGCCTCTTCCTGCTCTGCTACTGCTGCCCTGCTCCACTCTGCTCCTGCTAATCACTTCAACTCCACCTTCATATGTCTCCCCAGCCACTTCCTTCTCTGCTACTGCTTCCCTTCTCCACTCTGCTCCTGCTAACACTCCAACTCCACCTTCATATGTCTCCCCAGCCACTTCCTGCTCTGCTACTACTGCCCTGCTCCACTCCTCTACTCCTGCTTAACTCTCCAACTTCACCTTCATATGTCTTCCCAGCCACTTCCTGCTCTGCTACTGCTTTCATACTCTACTCTGCTCCTGCATAACATGCCAATTCCACCTTCATATGTCTTCCCAGCCACTTCCTGATCTGCTACTGCTGCCCTGCTCCACTCTACTACTGCTAAACACTCCAACCCCACCTTAATATGTCTTCCCTGCTCCAGTCTGCTCCTGCTAACACTCCAACACCACCTACATATGTCTCCCAAGCGACTTCCTGCTCTGCTAATGCTGCCCTACTCCACTCTGCTCCTGCTAACACTCTAACTCCACCTTCATATGTCTTCCCAACCGCTTCCTGCTCTGCCACTGCTTCCCTGCTCCACTCTGCTCCTGCTAACACTCTAACTCCACCTTCATATGTCTTCCCAGCCACTTCCTGTTCTGCGACTGCTTCCATGCTCCACTCTACTCCTGCTAAACACTCCAACTCTACCTCATATGTCTCCTCAGCCACTCCCTGCTCTGCTACTGCTGCCCTGCTCCACTCTGCTCCTGCTAACACTCCAACTCCACAGCCACTTCCTGCTCTGCTGCCCTGATGCACTCTGCTCCTGCTAAACATGCCCATTCCACCTTTATATGTCTTCTCAGTCACTTCATGCTCTGCTACTGCTGCCCTGCTCCACTCTGCTCCTGCTAAACACTCTAACTCTAACTTCATATGTCTTCCTAGCCACTTCCTGCTCTGCTACTCCTTCCCTCCTGCACTTTGCTCCTGCTAAACACCCCAATTCCACCTTTATGTGTCTTCCCAGCCACTTCCTGCTCTTCTGCTATTGCCCTAGTGCCCTGCTCCACTCTGCTCCTGAGTCCTGCTAAACACTCTAACTCCACCTTCATATGTCTTCCCAGCCACTTTCTGCTCTGCTACTGCTTCCCTGCTCCACTCTTCTCCTGCTAACTCTCCAACTCCACCTTCATATGTCTCCCCAGCCCCTTCCTGCTCTGCTACTGCTTCCCTGCTCCACTCTGCTCCTGCTAACACTCTAACTCCACCTTCATATGTCTTCCCAGCCTCTTCCTGCTCTGCCACTGCTTCCCTGCTCCACTCTGCTCCTGCTAACACTCTAACTCCACCTTCATATGTCTTCCCAGCCACTTTCTGCTCTGCTACTGCTGCCCTACTCCACTCTGCTCCTGCTAAACACTAACATCATCTTCAAATGTCTTCCTAGCCAAGAGCAGCAGAGGAATGTGGATCAGATATGTCCAGCTGCACAGTCCCTCCCTGTTTGTAACTGGAGGCTGCTTAATACTATGGCCTGACGCTTTGAGGGAATGGATGCCTGAGGTGGTCTGGCTCTCTGACACTAAGGAAACTGGGGAGGGGCTTCTGAATATTTATGATCTTTCAAGGAGTCATTATGCATACGTATGTTATTTATAAGACTATGCTGTTAATTAGGGATGGTCGGAAAGGGCAATTTCCAAATCAGCGGAAAAATACACTTTCTGCCATTGCCGATTACCGCTACTGCTTTCCACTACCGCTTTCTGCATTCCGATGTGGATTCTTCGCCAAAATGTTCGCATACTCTCATTGGCTTATTCATTATTAGTCTTTTGATTATCTTAAAATTACACATATTGGTAAATGGATTTTCCTCAAAAATGTTTGCGTTTTCCGCGAAAATCTGCTTACCGCACTAGTATTTCTGCATTCCGATGCGAAAATGCGGAAATTGCATCACCTCCTCTCACTCTCGCATCCAGGACTTCTCACAGGCTGTCCCTTCTCTTTGGAACTCTCTCTCACAGCCTGTCCGTCATGCTCCGAGCCTGAAACCTTCAAACATACTCTAAAAACACACCTTTTTAGAAAAGCCTATGAGTTGCTAGAGATAGCATTGGAAGTTTACTGCCTCATCCACTAACCCCTGTGCCTCCTTCCCTATTGTTCCCACCCCACTGCCCTTTAGATTGTAAGCTCACAAGGGCAGGGACCTCCTCCTATTGTTTCTTATTTTGCTGCAATTTACCATATTATCGTACCAATTTTAGTGATATTTCAATCCACACATTAACTATGTATGTATTTGTACTTTTATTACTGGATGTTTTGATTATACAGTGTCTTGAACTTCTCATGTATATATGTTCCCCAATATTTGTTTTGTACTTTGTACAGTGCTACGGAAGATGGTGGTGCTATATAAATAAAACAATAATAATAATATGCCACTTGGAGGTAGCCAATGATTTGTAGCTACATTTTTGCTATGTTCGCAATCATTGTTTGGCCAGGCCCACACATTGAAGGACCACACCCGCTAGGTCCCAAAACATAAAGCAATGCCTTCTTTGGAAACCAGAGATGCACAAGAACGTCTGGGATCCTACTAATACATCCGGGGCCGGCATCCAGGGCCTGTTCTAGACTTTTTTGCCACCTGAGGCAAACTTGTGAGGATGCCGTCTCCACCCTCCCCCCCACATAGTATTATTGCCCTCAGTATAGGTAGACTGGAGGGAGAGTGCGGACAAGGTAGCCCCAGGTGAGGGAGGGGGGGTTTGACCTCCCCCGCACCACTGTGCCCGCTGCTCCCCCATTCTAGCTGCTACCCCCTCCAGCTCAGCAGCCCCCCCACCCACGGCCAGACAGGCACCGTTTATTATGACAGCAAAATTTAAATCCTCTATGGCAAAGGAAAAATGTTTAGCAATGAATACCACTTCTGGAGAGTTTGTTGTGAGGCTCTGCCTTGTTGAGTAAATTAGCACATATAATAAGTTCAAAATGGCCAGACACTTACTTAAAGGACTTCCGAGGCCAAAAATCAAAATTTTGATGAGTACCTGTCTCTTTTTCAAATCCATGGGCAAGTTCCTCCTCTCCCTCCGCTCTGTTCCGCGCAAATGTATTCTTTTCACTGCCCCCAGGTCGGGGCCCGACCCCACTGCACGGGTCGGCTCGTACTCCACTCGCAAGATGGCCGCCGATCAGAGCCGTTGCTGCGCAGTACATATGAAGGCAAGTGCGGCTGCGCAGCTCTCCTCTCGCAAGATGGCCGCCGATCAGAGCCGCGGCTGCGCAGTACATGTGGAGGCAAGTGCGGCTGCGCAGCTCTCTGCCCCCCGTCCAGCTGCGGAGAGCTGCGCAGCCGCACTTGCCTCCACATGTACTGCGCAGTCGCGGCTCTGATCGGCGGCCCTCTTGCGAGAGGAGAGCTGCGCAGCCGCACTTGCCTTCATATGTACTGTGCAGCAACGGCTCTGATCGGCGGCCATCTTGCGAGTGGAGTACGAGCCGACCCGTGCAGTGGGGTCGGGCCCCGACCTGGGGGCAGAGAAAAGAATACATTTGCGCGGAACAGAGCGGAGGGAGAGGAGGAACTTGCCCATGGATTTAAAAAAGAGACAGGTACTCATCAAAATTTTGATTTTTGGCCTCGGAAGTCCTTTAAGGATAGGAATATAATTCACACAGTAAATAAATGTTATATGAGTTTTAAACCTCACTCCCCATCGCCGGGTAAAAGGGAGCATCACTCAGGCTTTCGCCTGAGTAATGCTCCCTAACGATCGGCCAAGACGGCCATCGCGCGAAGGATATGGGCAATAGAATTTTCCGGTAATCCTCGCGCGATGGCAAGGTAATAAGTAGCACGCATCTGCAAACTACTTATCACCTTGAATAGGATATGGCCCCAAATGTCCAACAAAGGATGGAGAGTCACCTCTAATGACAGTAGAGACTCTTAATGTCCAACAAAAGATGGAGGATCCCCGTGATATTTGGTGGCCCGATGGGGAGCTCCGATGGGGAGATGTTGTGGTGACAATGTGCATTAGCTGGTTTAGTGTCCAATCAAGGAAGGAAGGTCATCTTCAATGACAATATAGACCCTAAATGCCCAACCAAGGAAGAAAGGTCATCTCCAATGACAGCATAGACCCTAAATGTTCAACCAAGGAAGGAAGGTCATCTCCAATGACAGCATAGACCCTAAATGTCAAACCAAGGAAGGAAGGTCATCTCCAATCAGTGTTGCTCGGATACCTCATTATCCTATTCGAGTTCGGTCGAATTCGGATAGTAAACTATCCAAATTCACTCAAAGTTCAATATCCGATGTAATAGAATATCCGATTCGACCTCGGATATCCGACGTTACTATCCGAGTCTGTATTCGAGTAAAATATTCGAGCTGGCCTTAAATAGCTTGTAAAACTTGTATTGGAGGTCAATGATGCATGAAACCACCTTTTTTATGAAGAAAAACATCAAGTGATTATGTGGTGATGTAGTAGGTCTCAAAAAAAGTAAATTAACTTCATGAAAAGTGTTTGCATGAGAAGGTGTGTCCAAAATGGGTGTTGGAAGTCTGCATTTATGTCGTGTTCATCCTCTTCTTCTATATCTTCTTCTTCTTCTTCTATATCTTCTTCTTCTTCTTCTTCTATATCTTCTTCTTCTTCTTCTTCTTCTATATCTTCTTCTTCTTCTTCTTCTTCTATATCTTCTTCTTCTTCTTCTTCTTCTTCTTCTTCTTCTTCTTCTTCTTCTTCTTCTTCTTCTTCTTCATCTTCATCTTCATCTTCATCTTCATCTTCATCTTCATCTTCATCTTCATCTTCATCTTCATCTTCATCTTCATCTTCATCTTCATCTTCATCTTCATCTTCATCTTCATCTTCATCTTCATCTTCATCTTCATCTTCATCTTCATCTTCATCTTCATCTTCATCTTCATCTTCATCTTCATCTTCATCTTCATCTTCATCTTCATCTTCATCTTCATCTTCATCTTCATCTTCATCTTCTTCTCTATCATTATATTATGTGTCTTGGTTTTCCTTTCTTTTGTAATATTCATTTGTGGAAATATTTTATGTTAATAACACCATAGTTATATTTGTGTTGATGGCATAATAGGTAGGTAGTGGCACATTGCAAGCCACAGCACCTTTTTCTGTGTACCCTGGCAGTGGTAAAACACAGACATCAGCAGGAGGAGGAAGTAGTTGCAGCTATTGTAGTGTGGTGGTAATAGCTGGTAGGAGAGTGGGTGGCATTAGAAAATAGTTCTTCTTCTGTTCTCCCTGGCAGTGGTAGCAGCACACAGACAGCAGAAGCTCAATGCAGCTACAGGAGGAGGAGTAATATGTGTCAGGCAGTGTGATGTGACTGACATAATAGGCCCTGGTTCCTAGCGGTGGTACCAGGGCCGTAAATTAACATCATGAGGTTCCAGACAGCGGTCATGAAGCCCACATTGTGTCCAATACACCATTGGGACAGCACAGTTTTCAACCCGGACACCTCTAAAATAATTACAATTTTTTTTTAATTATTGCAGCTATTGTTGAGTGTAATAGCTGGTGGCGCTTGGGCAGCAGCACCTTGTAATGTGTTCCCTGGCAGTGGAGAGAAGACACAGACAGCAGGAGGAAATATAACAGCAGGCAGCGTGAGGAGGATAAGTCTGTGTGGCAGACTGGCATTTGGCAGCAGGCAGGAGGGCAGGCAGCGAGACATAGTAGGCCCTGGTTCCTAGCGGTGGTACCAGGGCCGTAAATTAACATCATGAGGTTCCAGACAGCGGTCGTGAAGCCCACATTGTGTCCAATACACCATTGGGACAGCACAGTTTTCAACCCGGACACCTCTAAAATAATTACAATTTTTTTTTTAATTATTGCAGCTATTGTTGAGCGTAATAGCTTGTGGCGCTTGGGCAGCAGCACCTTGTAATGTGTTCCCTGGCAGTGGAGAGGAGACACAGACAGCAGGAGGAAATATAACAGCAGGCAGTGTGAGGAGGATAAGTGTGTGTGGCAGACTGGCATTTGGCAGTAGGCAGGAGGGCAGGCAGCGAGACATAGTAGGCCCTGGGTCCTAGCGGTGGTTCCAGGGCCGTAAATACACAGCATGAGGTTCCAGACAGCGGTCGTGAAGCCCACATTGTGTCCAATACACTTTTTTTTTTTTTTAATTACTGCAGCTATTGTTGAGCGTAATAGCTGGTGGCGCTTGGGCAGCAGCACCTTGTAATGTGTTCCCTGGCAGTGGAGACACAGACAGCAGGATGAAATATAACAGCAGCAGCAGCAGGTGTATGTGTGTGTGCCATTCGTCACTTCATGTACCCCTCTCGCCGACAACAGGGGCCATGAATTCACCTTCCACCCAAGCCTGGTTTATTTTGAGAAACGTCAGTCTGTCCACAGACTTGTGAGACAGACGAGATCGCTTCTCAGTGACGACTCTACCGGCTGCACTGAAGCAACGCTCTGACAGTACGCTGGAAGGGGGGCAGGAGAGCACTTCCAGGGCGTACTGCGCAAGCTCGCTCCAGATCGGCAGGTGCTTGACCCAATACTCCATGGGATCAACAGGGGCCACGCTGTCAAGCCCGCTGAAGGACCCCATGTAGTCAGCCACCATGCGGGTCAAGCGCTGCCTGTGACTGGAGAAGGATGCTGCTGCAGGCACCTCCCCTCTAGTTCTTGGCAGCTCTACACTCATGTAGAGCTCTTGGGTCAGAAACAGCAGGTCTGTGGTGCGCGAGCACTTGCTGCTGGTGGAAGCAGGCACCTGCTGCTGCCTCTGTGCTGGCTGGACAGTGGGGGTGGATGTCTGAGGGAAGGCTTCCTCCAAGCGCTCAACAAGGGACAGCTGCAAATCCCTCATTTGTTGCGCACAGTCTCCTCCTGCAGGCAGGAACTGGCTGAGCTTCCCCTTCAGACGTGGGTCCAGCATCATGCAGATCCAGATGTCCTCCCTCTGCTTCATCTGGATCACCCTTGGGTCCTTGCGCAGGCACCTCAGCATGTGCGCTGCCACTGGGAACAGTCTGGCCACGTCTGTTGGCACATCATCGGCAGCCCCAGAGCCGACATTGCTGTCCTCCTCTGCCTCCTCCACCTCATCCTCTCTCCACCCCCGCACCAGTCCAGCTGCGCTCTGCTGCTCCCCCTCATCAGCAGCAAGGTCAGGGACCTCCACCAACTCCGAGCCCTCCTCCTCAGAGGTGGCCTGTGAAGCTGCCTGCAGCTCCTGCTGGTCCAAGGCTGCCGCTCCCTCTTCCACCAGTGCATACAGGGCCCTGTCCAGCACACACACCAAGGGGACCCACTCACACACCATTGCATGGTCCCTGCTCACCATGTTGGTGGCCTGCAGGAAGGGTGCCAGGACTGAGCACACCTGCTGCATGTGCCCCCAGTCCTCCGTGGAGATGATGGACGGGAGGTTGGTGGCGGCACGCCCAGTTGCAGTGAGGGAGGCAACTGTTGCTCGCGCAACGTACTGGCTGACAGCCTGCCTCTGTTCAACCAGACGCTCCAACATCGCCAGGGTGGAGTTCCAGCGAGTTGGAACATCGAGCGTGAGCCAGTGCTGTGGCAGGTGCAGCTTCTTCTGCACCTCTTCCAGGCTCGCCACGGCTGCAGGCGAGTGCTGGAAGTGACGCACAACCTTTCTTGCCGCCTCAAGGAGTCGGTCCATCCCCTGGTAGGTCCGCAGGAACTTTTGGACTACCAGGTTCAGGACGTGCGCCAGGCAGGGGATGTGGGTCAGGTCTCCCCTGCTGATGGCAGCAACCAGGTTTGCCCCATTGTCGGACACCACCTCTCTGACTCTGAGGCCTCTGGGGGTCAGCCAATTCCTCTCCTGCTCTCGGAATTTGGCCAGGACGTGGTTCGCCGTCAGTTTGGTTCTCCCCAGGCTGACCAATTCCAACAGCGCTTGGCAGTGGCGGGGCTTCACGCTGCTGCTGAGGCGGGGGGTTTGGGCTGGTGTGGCGGAGGATGGAAGCGGATCAGAGGAACCTGCTGCTGTTCCGCTGACACTGCATGGTGGCACCACCCACTGCATTGTTGGTGCTGCTGCTGCTCTGACAGTGCCCGATGCTGCTCCCCCCTCCTCACCCCTTTCCACCAAGCCGACCCAATGCGCGGTGAAGGACAGATAGCGGCCTGTCCCAAACCGGCTGCTCCACGAGTCCATGGTGACGTGGACCCGTTGACCCACCGCGTGCTCCAGCCCTCTCCCCCGACATTGGCCATCACAGAGCGGTGAAGTGCAGGGATGGCCGTGCGTGCAAAATAATGTCGGCTGGGGATTGGCCAATCGGGGGCTGCACACATCAGGAGCGCACGCATGTCGCTCCCCTCCTGCACAAGGGAATAAGGCAGGAGTTGGGAGCACATGGCCCGTGTCAGCAAGCCGTTCAGCTGACGCACGCGACGGCTGCTGGGAGGCAGAACCCTGACCACCCCCTGGAAGGTGTCGCTGAGCAGGGTCTGGCGAGGTCTTTTGCTGGCACGGGAAGCAGTGGAGGGAGCAGAGGAGGCCACTGAGGACTGGCTGCCAGAACAGCCCTCAGTGTCGGCGGCAAGAGTTGCAGAGGGAGGAGGAGCAGTGCGTTGCTGATGCATTCCTGCTGCCGAAGGCCACTGCCACTGCCAGCTTCCTTCAACTTCACGAACTCCTCATGCGCATGAAAGTGTTTCCCTGCAAGGTGGTTGACCAGAGAGGTGGTGCCAAACGCAGAGGGCTCCTTCTCTCTGCTGAGCTGCTTCCGGCACTGGTTGCAGGTGGCATACTTGCACTCCAAATATGGAAGGGTGAAAAAATTCCATATTGGGGAGGTGAAGTTGCCCCTTCGGCTGGAAGGTGCTGCTGCCGCTGGTCTCCCTGTGGTGGTTGGGGGGGGGGGGGGGGGGGGGGTTCTTGGTGCGGCTAGTGGTGGCACTGGCAGAACTCGTCTTCTGATCAGCACGCTGTGTGGCCTGCATACCATGCCCACTTGTGATCCTGCCCATGCCTGCAATGCTGATCCTTCTAGCAAGGCCCGCAGACGCATCCTCCTCCTCCTCAGAGCTGATGACATCCCCACTCCTAGGACCTGGCAACCAGTCTTTGTCCTTCACAATGTCATCATCATCCTCCCCCTCCACAAACATGTCCTGCTGGGATCCCCCAAACTTCCCTTCTGCATGCATGGGCGGATGGACAGTCACCACTGTCTGACTGTCCAAAGCATCATCCCCCAAAGTGCCCATCAGTATTTCTTCCTCCTCCATTACCAATTCTGCCGCAACAGCACTCCATAGCCCCGCTGTGCTTGGGGATAAGAAGGTGCTGAGTGACAGGGTGCTGGTGTCGCCCGCTGGGGCTGGAGAACTGCACTCCTCCTCCTGCTCCCCAGGCAGCGCTGGGCGGCTGCTGCTGCTCTTGCGAACAGGAGTGGTGGCGGGGGTGGAGGACTCGGTTCCAGAGCTAATGGTGGCCTGCTCATCCACCATCAGTTCCACCACAGCGTCTGCGTCCTTCTCCTCAATAGGACGGCTACGACCTGGCGGTGGGAGGAACATCTGGGCCACACGCTGCTGCTGCTACTGCTGTGTCTCTGCAGCGTGACTCCCAGCTGTTGGGTGGCCAAGGCGTCCACGGCCAGTGGCTAATGGCGGAATAGCCACTGGTGCAGACGCAGAACTGCGCATGGTGGTGGTGGCACGGCTGCCACGCCCATGACCTCCTCTCTTGGCGATGCCCTTGCTGCCCTTGCTGCCCCTGTCCAGACCGCGGCTGACAGTGCCAGACATTGTATATTTTTTATATTATACAAATGAAAAAAAAACTTATGTATGTAAAGGCGGGTGGGACAAGTGGGGTACTTTAATGGGGTGGGACTGGTGGTGGTGGGTGTGTGAGGTGACGGACAGGTGTACTCTACAGCAAAGATCGGTGTAGCGCTAACGAGAGAGTGCGCACTGCGCACACAAAGACCCTAGCTGACGCTGACTGACTGTGTCCCTATACATAGACTACAGTACAAGTCAGCAAATACACAATAGAAGTAATATATAAACAATAGGATGGGTGTAGCACGAACGAGAGGGTGCGGACAGCGCAGACGTGCACTGCGCACACAAAGACGCTAGGTAACGCAGTGACGGACGGTACCTATACACAGACTAGAGTACAGTACACTTCAGTACTACTAACTAAACAATAGAAGAATCTAGCTAAATAATACAACAGGTGTGACTAGATTACAGAGAGCAGATACAGCAGGACAGGTATAGCAGTAAAGCTGGGCCTTGCTAACTATAAAATAGTACAGTATCTATCTAACACAGAAGTAGTACAGTAAGGACAGGTGAGAGCACAGGTGAGGTGAGGTAACTAGAGACTAGAGCAAGAGCACAGAGCAGGGCAGGCACAGGGCCTAGCTGCTGGCTGCAGGCCTGCAGCAGCAGCACCAGTGACACTCTCCCTCCCTAGTCACTAATCACAGTATCACACAACCTAAACTGCCTAAAATACAATCTATCTACAATACAAAGCAATACAGTTGAAGATCAAGTGTTGGAGTGTAAAAACGCTAGGTTTAGAACAATAGCAATGCACTTGCACACAGACAAAAAGCACTGGAGCAGTCTCTCAGTACAATCAGTCAGTAAGTCGCAAGCAGGACGAGTGAGGCAAGATGGCGTCCGCTATTTATAGAGGGGGGCTTGGCCAGGCTCCCCCTCTGTGATTGGCTGCAGTCAGAGGGCTTGGAGCCCTCTGATTCGCTTGTGAGGACTCGAGGTGACGTCTGTCGTGACGCTATCCGAGCTCGTGACGCTATCCGAGCTCGGATAGCTAGGATATCTCCGGATAGCTGCTTGCTATCCGAGTGCGCTCGGATAGCACAGCCCGGATAGTTAATACTAATCGAGCTCGGTATTCGAGCTCGAATAGTGAAAAAAGAGCTAGGATATCCGAGTAACTCGGATATCCTAGCTCAGATGAGCATCACTGTCTCCAATTACAGCATAGAACCTAAATGTTCAACCAAGGTAGAAAGGTCGTCTCCAATGACAGCATAGACCATATGTGTCCAATCAAGGAAGGAAGATCATCTCCAATGACAGAATAGAGACTAAATGTCCAGCCAAGGAAGGAAGGTCATCTCCAATGACAGCATAGACCCTTAATCTCCAACCAAGGAAGGAAGGTCATCTCCAATGACAGTATAGACCCTAAATGTCCAACCAACAAAGGAAGGTCATCTCCAATGACAGCATAGACCATAAGTGTCCAATCAAGGGAGGAAGGTCATCTCCAATGACAGAATAGAGACTAAATGTCCAACCAAGGAAGGAAGGTCATCTCCAATGACAGCATAGACCCTAAATGTCCAGCCAAGGAAGGAAGGTCATCTCCAATGACAGCATAGACCCTAAATGTCCAACCAAGGAAGGAAGGTCATCTCCAATGACAGTGTAGACCCTAAATCTCCAACAAAGGATATATGGTCACCTTTAATACCAACATAGACCTTAAGTGTCCAACAACAGAAGGAGGGTCAGCTGGGCATGTGAAAAAGTAATCCATGCTGGAAATTACTACCTCTATAGCCAATACAGATTTATACTGTCTGCAGTCGGGGAGACATTTTACTACAAAATGACTCTCCAAAAACATAATAATTGTGGTTTGTGTAAGTAGCACCTTCTTTAATTATTCTATCTTCATAGAAACTGGTGGAGCAATCATGTCAGATTAACATATGCCGGCTGCTAAGCAATCACTGCACACAACCTTATAGTGGAGTTATTAGTGCTTCATTTAGTGAGCACTTATAGTTCCACAGTAATGCGCCTGACACTGGGAAGGGGGTGAACAATGTTTATATTACAGGATGCATACTTACATGGGCAAATTCATCTTCATTTTCAGCAACGTCTGACTGTCGCTGCCATGGCAGTGGCTGTGCATCCTGGATCTTTGTCCCCCCAAACTCTCCTCAACAAACCTAATGCTGCTGCACCCCACCCACTCCCTTAATGAACTCTCCCACCCTTTGATTGGTGCAAATAGCGGGGTGGAAGTGCAGGAAGGGCATGCATTACCGCATATTACTCTACAGATGAGCAGGCATAAGCAGGGCCGGATTTACCATAAGGCACTGTAGGCACTAGCCTACAGGCGCCTGATGATAAAAAGGTGGCTCACTCCCCTTCCCAAGTGTCTACCTCCTTCTTTGTCTATGCAGAGTCCTGATGAGAGTGTAAAGGAAGGAGAGGTTACTCACCCAGCTATAAGTCATTCCACTGACGAGATCTCCCTTCAGTCAGGGACACCAATAGCTATTTACAAACAGGAAACATGTTTTAGAGACAATAGTCAGTAGATAAAAATTGTGTGTCCCTTCTTTGAGATCTGGGATCATCATACTCAGAGGAATCTATTGTTGTTCTATAAAACTCACCTCTTTTCCCTAGCCTTTGAGACTGCATAATGCAGGGTCACAGCGTTTTGAGTCCCCAGGGAGAAAAGCGCTATATAAATATTATTGTTATTGTTATAAGGAGATCTATGTACCATGGTAGAATTTTTAGGACTGGCCAGTCCAATTTTTGTGCAATAGAATTTTTGTGCAGTAGACCTTTCTCCTCTCTGTAGCGTTACTAGTGTGGGTGCCTGTGGGTACCCTTCTGGCTGTGTTGCCACCTCCCATTATTTTACTCTTTTTTTTTTTTTTTATATAATATGTGATTATTAATAACTGATGTATTTTAGATATTTGGAATGTGTTTTCATATGGCTGATTTATCGCTTATGATTTTCCTTCCTCCTCTAATTGTGTCACGTCTACAAACAGCAGACAGCAGAGATTATTCATTAACAGTGTAAAAAAATATAAAAATAAAGAATAACTTTCATTTTCCAAAAAATTACTTGTAAAAAAAAAAATAAAAAAAAAAATTACAGCATTTCATTGTTACGCTAGGGACTTAAAGGGGCACTATGGCGACAAATTGTAAAATTTAAAATATTTGCAAACAGACAAATAAAAAGTATGTTTTCTCTAGAGTAAAATGAGCCATAAATTAATTTTCCCCTATGTTGCTGTCACTTATAGTAGGTAGTAGAAATCTGACAAAAGTGACAGGCTTTGGACTAGTCCATCTCTTCATAGGGGATTCTCAGCAAGGCTTTTATTCTTTATAAAGATATTCCCTAAAAAGGATTTAAACAATGATGCTGGCCAGCCTCCCTGCTCGCTACACAGTTTTTTGGCAGTTGGACAGAGCAACTGCCATTCACTAAGTGCATTTGAAAATAAATAAATCCCTGAGAATCCCCTATGTAGAGATAGACTAGTCCAAAACCTGTTGCTTCTGCCAGATTTCTACTACCTACGGTAAGTGACAGCAACATAGGAGAAAAGTAATTTATGGCTCATTTTACTCTGGAAAAAAGTACTTCTCATGTGTATATGTTTGCACATATTTTAAATTTTACAATTTTTCGCCATAGTGCCCCTTTAACTTTTTATATGTGTGCGCCGGTATATTATTGTTATTTTGCAAATTAGGTAGTGTAATTATTAATAAAGTATAATGATAGAACCAAAAACATAAAAAGCACAAAAAAGTACACCTTTATTGACAAATAATATATAGTTGCCATACATTGAGCTAGGAACATAATTTCAATGTCGTGATAACGGTGCCAAATGGGCAAATGCAATGGGTGAGTTTTATCTACAGTAACATGATTTATTTTAAAACTATAGTGCTTGAAAATTGAGAAATAGTGTATTTTTTCTATTTTTGCTTAGCTTCCCCTCTAAAATGCATATAAAATAAACATAACTCTTAGCAAGAAGAACCACACAAAGAAAGCCTAATTAATGCCGAACAAAAAAACAATACATAGATTCTTTTGGTGTGATAAGTGGTGATAAAGTTATTGGCAAATAAATGGGAGGAGCACTGAAATGTGAAAATTACTCTGCTCCAAAAGGGGGAAAACCCCTTATAGGTGAACTAGTCAAGACATTGGTTATCTTGTGAACAACGACTTGTCTGGTTCTATCATCTGTCAGTGGAGAGAAGTCTTCTTCAAAATATGTCTGTCCCCCATTAGGGGCTCCTGTCATTGCACGGCTCTTAAAGGGAAGGTTCAGGGACTAGCTAAAAAAAATAAAAATCCATTTCAACTTACCTGGGGCTTCCTCCAGCCCGTGGCAGGCAGGAGGTGCCCTCGGCGCCGCTCCGCAGGCTCCCGGTGGTCTCCGGTGGCCGACCCGACCTGGCCAGGCCGGCGGCCAGGTCGGGCCTCTTCTGTGCTCCATGGTGCGTTCCACGCCGGCGCGCTGACGTCATCGGACGTCCTCCGGGCTGTACTGCGCAGGCTCAGTAGTTCTGAGCCTGCGCAGTACAACCCGGAGGACGTCCGATGACATCAGCGCGCTGGCGTGGAACGCACCATGGAGCGCAGAAGAGGCCCGACCTGGCCGCCGGCCTGGCCAGGTCGGGTCGGCCACCGGAGACCACCGGGAGCCTGCGGAGCGGCGCCGAGGGCACCTCCTGCCTGCCACGGGCTGGAGGAAGCCCCAGGTAAGTGGAAATGGATTTTTATTTTTTTTAGCTAGTCCCTGAACCTTCCCTTTAATAATGCAATGTTCAAATTAGGGTTTTACTTTTGATATCCTGAGTGTCTTGCCAAGTCTTTGATTGCTTTATGGCCAGCAGGGACAACTGAACCATTCATAACGGCATCCCAACCATAACGCCACAAAACGCAACAGCGGGGCCGGATCAGTGATGTCTTCGAATTGCTGCATTTCCTCACTACGTCTTTGATCACTGTTGACGAGATTACAGGGAGTATGCACGCAATAATGAATTTCTCTTCCTAAAAGGCAAGTATATTTTCTTCAATGCTGTCCATTCGTTATTCCTGTATTTTGTTTGTTTTTTTCTAAAAAAAAAAAAAAAAAGGTCAGTTGTAATTAAAATCTAAAAATGATGCCCTGTGTGTGTGTAAAGATGTTGTGAATGCAGAATTTTCCGTTCGCAAGCGCAAACTTCCACAAAATGTTTGCGAATAGGCGAATCTTGCAAACCGCCATAGACTTCAATGGGCAGACGAATTTTAAAACCTATAAAGACTTTTTCTGGCCACATAAGTGATGAAAAAGTTGTTTCAAGGGGTCTAACACCTGGACAGGGGCAGACCGGAGGGGGATCCATGCCAAAAGTCCCACCAAAAATTACGGAGTTGATGCAAAGTCGGGTTTTAATCCCTAAAGGGAAGGAATCATATTAGGCACAGCTCTGGGTGTCAGTGGGCTATGAAGTGTCTCACACAGAGAAATGCAATAGTACTATCAGAATACAGTGAAATAATAATGCACTGGAGTGGTTCTGTGCCTGTAACTTAATGAGGCACCAGCAGTAGTGTGCACAGCTCTGGGTGGGCTGTGGAGTGTCGCACACACAAAAACAACACAGGATACTGATTTGCTAGCCCTCAAAAGGGCTGTTTGGAGTGCTTTCACAGCAAGTAAGGAACAAGGACACAGGCCTAGCTAATGCTTTTCCTACCTATCTGCAGCAAATCTGTCCCTGCTCTCACTAACAGTCAAAAGCCAACAGAGAATTAATCCAATATGGCCATCGCAACTGTTTTTTGATAATGGGGTGGAGGGTCCAGGAGGGGGTGCTAGCTGATTGGCTGCCATGTGTCTGCTGACTGTGAGGTAAGGGGTCAAAGTTTATCTCAATGATGATGTATAGGGGGTGAATCGAACACGCCAAATGTTCCCTGTTCAACGAGAATGTGAACAGCCGATGTTCGCAGAATATTGCTCGCCGGCGAACTGTTCGGCCATCTCTATGGGTGTGTGGAGGTACGGATAGGCTTACTGCACCTCCAGCGGCCCGGCATCCGCTTCCGTTCGCCCACTATTGCTCCCATTGACATGGCCCTGGTCGGAGTGGTCGGCGCCCTTTCACCCGGACATACTGTGCAGCACATGCACAGTATTTCCTGTTGTGCATGCTGTGGATGTCATTGTGCGTGCATACAGCACACTGGGTCCAGTATGTCAGGGTCAAATGGCGCCAACCGCTAAGAACAGGGCCATGACAACAGGAAGAATAGCAGGTTAAAGGAGGAAGATGCCGGGCCAAGAGAGGTGCGGTAATCCTATGCGTACTTCCCCACACACACACAGGGGGAGGACACACACACAGGGGGAGGACACACACACAGGGGGAGGACACACACACAGGGGGAGGACACACACAGGGGGAGGACACACACACACAGGGGGAGGACACACACACACAGGGGGAGGACACACACACACAGGGGGAGGACACACACACACAGGGGGAGGACACACACACAGGAGGAGGACACACACACACACAGGGGGAGGACACACACACAGGGGGAGGACACACACACAGGGGGAGGACACACACACAGGGGGAGGACACACACACACAGGGGGAGGACACACACACACAGGGGGAGGACACACACACACAGGGGGAGGACACACACACACAGGGGGAGGACACACACACAGGAGGAGGACACACACACAGGGGGAGGACACACACACAGGGGGAGGACACACACACACAGGGGGAGGACACACACACACACCGGGGGAGGACACACACACACAGGGGGAGGACACACACACACACAGGGGGAGGACACACACACACACAGGGGGAGGACACACACACAGGGGGAGGACACACACACAGGGGGAGGACACACACAGGGGGAGGACACACACACAGGGGGAGGACACACACACAGGGGGAGGACACACACACAGGGGGAGGAAACACACTCAGGGGGAGGACACACACACAGGGGGAGGACACACACACAGGAGGAGGACACACACAGGGGGAGGACACACACACAGGGGGAGGACACACACAGGAGGAGGACACACACAGGGGGGGGACACACACAGGGGGAGGACACACACACAGGGGGAGGACACACACACAGGGGGAGGACACACACAGGGGGAGGACACACACACACAGGGGGAGGACACACACAGGGGGAGGACACACACACAGGGGGAGGACACACACACAGGGGGAGGACACACACACACAGGGGGAGGACACACACACAGGGGGAGGACACACACACAGGGGGAGGAAACACACACAGGGGGAGGACACACACAGGGGGAGGACACACACAGGGGGAGGACACACACAGACAGGACAAGAACACATATATCCAGGCACATCACCTCAAGTTAGGACATTTTAATAAGTTATTAGTGGGGTACTAAAGGGGGTGTGGCCAGCAAAAATAGCAAGAGAGGGTTAAGCCTTTACACACTCACATGCAAATGTTCAAACACATGCAGTCATAGGAATCAATCATCCAGGCAAAGGGTTAACTCTCTTAAGGTATAATTTAAAGGAAATCTAAAGAGGGTAAAAAAAAATCAGTTTAACTTACCTGGGGCTTCTTGAAGCCACCTGGAGTCATCCTGTGCCTGTGCCATCCATCCGAGTGCCCCCAGCCAGCCAGCAGCGAATTCCACAAAGCTGGCCGGCCACAGGCCTCCTCACCGCATCCCTGTGCATGGCAGCGTTCTGAGCATGAGCAGTAAAACTGCTACTGTAAAATAGAATTTCCACAATAGTATAATAACTAAGATAAGACTTTTCCCTTTCCCCTGGATCCTTTCTCATGAGAATCTGCTGGGCAGCACTTAGTACATCCGGCTGGGCAGAGTTTGTCCTCTGACCTATAGAGACAAATGATACGGCTCTATTTATTCTGTCAAACTGAGCTGTGGTCTTACTTTCATGACTGATTTTTTTTTTTTTTTATTCTCATTGTACAGCTCATTGACTGAACAGGACCCAAACTTGGGTTCCATTCACTGGAATGGACCAAATAGATCTAATCCTAACGGACTAATGTGAACAGATCCTTTTGATTTGCATATAATCCATTCAGATCTGTTCCACTTCGTTCCGCTAAACAGAATGATTTTGTGCCAATGTGCCATTGATTGATCCAAATAACAGTCCATTGGGCATTATCGTGCAACTGAGAAAAAGTAGCAGTGCACATCCGCTAAAAAGCATAACTTTTTTTATAAAATTGTTAAAATCTATAAGGCATACAATACCGCACACAGAGAGAGGCAGTGGGTGGTCTACAGCTGTTTCGCACCAACCCTTCTTCAGGACAATGAGCGGCGCACACCAACCAACCCCTTATATAATATTACATATGTAAATTACCTGGCCACAAGATATTCTATGTGAAGGAAAGGCCTGCATACTATGTAGACACACCAGGGAGTCCACACACGGCAAATGGGCATTATGTTTGGTGGTTTTGAACTGTGCTTTTGCTGTGTGACCAGCACACTCTGTTTCTCCATCTTTTTGAAGGCTCTAATATAATTAAATTTTATTTATAGTGGCCAATCAGAGAAGACTGCTCAGTGTGGTCAGAAGACTCTTCAACAGAGATGAGCACGAATTTCACATAATCACAATTTTGCATTTTAATTCGCAATGAAAGTGGTCTGAAAGTCAGCATTTCTCTTTTGCTCTAAAAAATTCCTCACAGCTTGAAAGCTACTATCCCAGAATTTTTTTTTTTAGCAGAACATCACTGAAATGGTTAAATAAAGCACTTGGTCCTGCTATTCAGCTTCAAATCCACATCCAAACTGGAGATAACAGTATCTTTGTTAACATTCCAATGGTGATACATGTGTGTAAATACAGTGTAACAAGTGAAAAGGAGCTCTCTGTCCTTTTCTCACACACACAAATACACACACACACACACTGTTCAGAATAGCTCATTAGAAGATGTTAATATATAATAAAAAGCAGTTTGAATAAAATGCAATGACTGCTTTTAGGGCAAGATAAACTACAGTTTCGAAACTTGTAATTTGTAAACAGATAATATTACTTGTGCACAAAAGCAAATATGGTAACTGTATAAGTTATAAAAAGTAGGAAAACACATTTTTATTGAATGTTATGTCGGCGTTTCAGACCACTTTAAGATGCAAAATAGTAATGTGAAAATTGGGGTAAAATCATAATTAGTGTAGCATATAAACATAATCAGGAGTCATAATATCGTGTAATTTTGTGCTGACTTTACTGGTTAATAGCAAAGCCTCCATACATGCTAACTATCATCTTTCTGAGTTATTTTTATCAATTTTTTTAATCAATTTTCTCAAAAACTACATGCTTTTTTTTTTTTTTTAATTCTACGTACCTAACATAAATCTTAGGATGAAGATAAAGCTAAAGACGGCACAAAATTACGTGAATATTACTCAAAAATTACACAAATTTACGAATGGATTACACACAATCAATCGTATGTCCAAATCGAAATTACGTTTGGAAGTAATTGCGAAAATGTATGCAAAATTATGCATAAAAATAATTAGCAGATTACAGTCATCACTACTCTTCAAGGCCATGGTTCCTCCTTTGTTATTTTTCAACAGGCATATTATGGACGGCCATTTCCTTCCCAGGCTGAACCTATCTACTATTTCGGGGCCTGGCTACCATACGTTGTAAAGGTTATGCAAATGACACACTGTACTTCGTAATTGTTCATTAATGGAGTGCGCGAGTGAGGGAATCATTTGCACGCATTAACAATTCTGCGGCCTAATAGTATCTCCGATGTGGCTGAGTTTCCTGCATTAAGTCAATTTATTCCTGTTAAAGTTTTTGTCTACCAAATTGAATTAAGCTGAAGAGCGGGATGAACAGATGCGGCGTACAATAATATGACTTTTTTGTGTGTAGCACGGCACGCGGTAATTATAATATTACATTGATTCATTAATTGCAGGAGTAGATTTATCAGGGAGCGTGCTGTGCGCTTGAATATAGGTGTTTGGAGACACCGGTAGATGCGTCTGATATAGATCATCTGAAAAGACTTCTCTGCTTTACGCACATGCTTAGAAAAAGGGCGGGTTCGGTTTGATGAATCCTCCTATTGCCAACTATCATGCCTTTATTAATTTCTTAAGGGGCCCATACACCTAACGATTTCCCCGCCGATATACAGCAGATTCGATCACTGTGATTGAATCTGCTGTGAAATCGTTGCGCAAACGCTGACAGAACAATCGATTTCCATCCGAAATCAATCATTCCCGTTGATTCCCATCGAGCCGTCCATGTGGAAGATTTTTCTCGATCGCCGGAGGGTCGGCAGTGCGTCGATAGCGCCGTTCGAATGCCCGACGACCGACGTAATACAGCTGCAATACATTACCTGCTCCGCCGGCGCGTAGCCCCACTGTCACCGCTGCTCCGTCTCCGTGCTGGGCTCCGAGTCCAGCAGGCTTCACTTCTTACTGTCCCGGCAGGAAGTTTGAACAGTAGAGCGCCCTCTACTGTTTAAACTTCCACGGACAGAAAGAAGTGAAGCCAGCCGGAACCTGGAGCCCGGTGCGGAGAAGAAGACAGCGGAGACCGGGGGACATACGCCGGCGGAGCAGGTAATGTATGCGGGTGGGCAGCGGCAGCACCACCACAGATTGTGATCGGTTTCATGCTGAAATCGATTCATAATATGTTTGCAGGAAAGGCAGCCATACAATCCCTCTCTGATCAGATTCGATCAGAGAGGGATCTATCTGTTGGTCGAATCTGATGGCAAATCGACCAGTGTATGGCCACCTTTATGGTTAGGACTGTATAGCGAACATGTTGGTTGCAAAAATAACAAGACTAGTTAATATGATTAAGATAGGTTTATTCCTCTGAATCCTCAAGGAATAGAAGGTAAGAGATCTTCAAATAATGCTTAGTTCAATATCAAAGTCCTCCCCTTTTCTGTTGTAAGGTCCAGATAGTCAGTAAGATGGTAGTGATTAGGGCTTCTGCATGCAAATGGAAAAAGGTACAGTAACCAACGATCGAACTTCATCCCAATCAGTAGCTGATACCCCCTGTTCAATGATCATCGGGGACTGGAAGGGGGGGAGGGGCTGTATGGCTGATATTGTGTTGAAACCCCTCCCACAGTGTGATGTCAGGAGTCAGGACTTAGGTCATGACATCACACTGTGGGAGCCTTGTTGCATTGTGGGAAATAATGGCTGTTTCCAACTGCCAAGCAACCAGCAGATGTATATTTATTAAAAACAGCCTTTTAGCCTATCACATTGTTAGGAGGTGTGGTTAAAGATAATGGCAGCTGGTGCTGTGACTGTCTAGTTTTTTGTTTTTTTTTGCCTGCCAGTAGTAAAGATGATGACCATTTCATTGACAAAACATGCCTACAATTTTGGAGATGTATTATTTGGTTTATTGTGAAGCACACAAAATAGCAGAAAATAACTGAAAACGTCAGCATGCATAGCTGCCTCCCCCTCCTTAAGGAGAATCTGTATTGTTAAAATCGCACAAAAGTAAACATACCAGTGTGTTAGGGGACATCTCCTATTACCCTCTGTCACAATTTTGCCGCTCCCCGACGCATTAAAAGTGGTTAAAAACAGTTTTAAAAAGTTTGTTTATAAACAAACAAAATGGCCACCAAAACAGGAAGTAGGTTGATGTACAGCATGTCCACACATAGAAAATACATCCATACATAAGCAGGCTGTATACAGCCTTCCTTTTGAATCTCAAGAGATCGTTTGTGTGTTTCTTTCCCCCTGCAGCTATCTTCCACTGAAGTGTCTTTTCTTCCTGCAGAGTGCAGACAGCTCTGCCTGTATGTAATTCTTCAGTATGTGAAAGCCCAGCCAGCTCAGGGGAGGATTTATCCAGCTTGTAAGAGAGAAGAGAGAAGCTGCTCTAATCCTAAATAATACACAGGCAGTGTGCAGAGAGGGGCCTGGAAGGGGGAGATGCATCACAGAACCACAACACTGAAGAACTTGGCACCCTTCCAGACACAGGCTGACAAGTCTGACAAGAGAGAGATAAGTTGATTTATTACAGAGATGGTAATAGTAGAACGTGCTGCAGTAAGCCAGAACACATTAGAATAGCTTTTGGAACTTGTAGGATGATAAAAAACAGGATGCAATTTTTGTTACGGAGTCTCTTTAACCTCCTTAGCGGTAACCCCGTGTGTGACACGGGGTAAGCCGCCGGAGGGTGCCGCTCAGGCCCTGCTGGGCCGATTTGCTTAATTTTTTTTTTGCTGGACGCAGCTAGCACTTTGCTAGCTGCGCCAGCACCCCGATCGCCGCCGCCGCGCGCCCGATCGCCGCTATCCGGTGCGGCGCGCGGCCCCCCCCCCCAGACCCCGAGCGCTGCCTGGCCAATCAGTGCCAGGCAGCGCCGAGGGGTGGATCGGGTCTCCCAATGACGTCCCGACGTCGCTGACGTCGGTGACGTCATCCCGCCCCGTCGCCATGGCGACGGGGGAAGCCCTCCAGGAAATCCCGTTCTTTGAACGGGATTTCCTGATCGCCTATCGCCGGAGGCGATCGGCGGGGCTGGGGGGATGCCGCTGAGCAGCGGCTATCATGTAGCGAGCCCTCGGCTCGCTACATGATAAAAAAAAAAAAAAAATTTAAAAAAACTGTTGCGCTTCCCCCTGGCGGTATTTTTCATACCGCCAAGGGGGTTAAAGTCAGTACTTTGTGGAGCCACCTTTTGTGACAGCTACAACCACAAGCTCTATGAGCTTGCCACATCTTGCTACTGAGATTTTTGCCCATTCCTCAAAGAAAAACTGCTCCAGGTCCTTCAAGTTGGATGGTAAAGTGAACAGCAATCTTCAATTCTGACCACAGATTTGCTATTGGCTTGAGGTCTGGACTTTGACCTGGCCATTTCAAAATATATATATATGGTTTTCCTACGGTGTTGCTTTAGCAATATGCTTCAGGTCATTTTTCCTCCTGGAAGGTCCCAGTTCCAAACTCGCTGGCAGACTTGCACAGACTTGCTCATAATTATCCCTGTATTTACTACAATTCATGTTTCCCACAGCTCAGACCAGTTTCCCAGTCCCTGCTGCTGAAAAACATCCAAAAAACTTAATAAAACAAAGAAGCGCTGGCTTGTGAAGAACATAAAAACAAATGTATTCACACGCAATCTATGAATCCATTTACTTGACATAAAGTAAAAAAATGCATCTCAAGGGTCCCAACCCTTATACACTCATAAGGTTAATCCCGACCCCCTTATTATGGCGGTAGTGCTGCTCGGTCCCAGTTGGAAAAGGGAATGCAGGTGGACACCTTGGTAAACTTCTGCCAGTGACCTCACAACACGTTTCGGCTTTCCAAGCTTTCCTCAGGCGAAAAAACATCCCCACAGCATGATGCTGCCACCACCATGTTTCACTGTGGTGATGGTGTTCGAGGGGTATTGGGATGTGTTGGGTTTGTGCCAGACATAGTATTTTTCTTGGTGGCCAAAAAGTTAAATTTTTCTCTCATCTGACCTGAACACCTTCCTTCATACATTTGGAGGTGTCACCCGCAAGCCTTTTGTCAAACTCAATATGTGCCTTCTTATTTTTAACACAAAGTAATGGCTTTTTTTCTCGACACTATTCTATAAAGCCTAGCTCTATGGACTGTATGGGGCATTGAATGGACAGATACTTCAAATATCTGCTGCAAAAAACTAATTTTTGGTGGTTTGCCCAGTGCTGGGCCGAAATTACGCATGAGCGTAATTACGCATCGTAATTCAATGTAAATTTACGCGTAAGCGTTACGCGAAACTTACGGTCTTACGCGTAATTATTTACGCGTAAGACCGTAAGTAGTATCGTAATTACACTGTCTACCGTAATTGCTAGGCATGCGTAATTTTACGAACACTTACGCGTAATTTTACGCGTAATTACTAACGTAAAATCTCCCATTTTCTAAGAGTAGCCAATCAGTCAACATCCTAAGCAACCAATAGTATCTTCTCCCGCCCTTCAGTATATGCGTACGTTTTGACGCATACGAATGATATGTACGCAATAACTGTCACATTGACGGCTATTGCGTACATATCGTCCGCATGCGTCAAAAAATATGCATTAATGGGTATTACGGCACTACACGTAACATCGTAGTGTAAGCGCCTTCATTACGGTATCCTTACGCGTAATTGCGTAAGTTTACGCGTAATTACGGTGATGTACCGTAGATAATTTCCTACGCCGTAACCGTAATTGCGTAATGCATAATAGCGTAAAATTACGCGTAATGATCCGTAAGCGTAGATTTTTCCATTACGAGCAGCACTGGGTTTGCCCTCTATAGGCAGGTTCCTTGATGGAAACCATGTCCTTTTCATTTGAAGATGATGGATTTGATGTTGCTTCGGGGTATATTCAAAGCTTTGGATATTTCTTATAACCCAACTCTGACTTGGACTTCTCGATAACTTTGTCCCTGACTTGTTTGGAGAAGTCTTTGGTCCTTGGACACTTGCATTACACACAGATGGACTTAATTTCACTAATTATGTGACTTTTAAAGCATCAAAACATTTTAGGGGCTTTACAGCTAAGTTAGGACTTTTTCAGTGTATTATTTTTTTTCCTCATTTCATTTCACCAACTTAGACTATTTTTTTGCAGATCCATCACCTAAAACATGATTAAGAAACATTAAAATTACAGGATGGAATGTAACAAAATTGATGCAAAACCAGAGGGGCATGAACACTGTATGGAAGGATGTGGGACCTTTTTTCCCCCCATTTGAACTTGATATGGAAGAATTTTTTCACCCTTCCTAAACTCAACTACTGCTTTGCCCTCCCTCCCATGCAAAGCCCTGCCCAAATCCCCAACCCCATTCACACCTCTACCCATTCACTAGTTTTCTTGCTGGCAACTGGCCAGCTTTGCGGGGGTCACTGCTACTTGCTGGAGGGACTCAGATGGATGTCACAGGCACATGATGACTCCAGGGGGCTGCAAGAAGCCCCAGGTAAGCTAAACTGATTTTTTTTTACACTTTAGTAACCCTTTAAAGGGACTCCAAGCAGTGCAGAAACTATGAAAAGATGCATATCATTGTAAAGCTCTCATTCTCCTCTTTCCAATGATACATAAACCGCCGCCCTACGCCTTTTAGTTTTCGCTATTTTTGCGATTGAAATTGCAGCTGCTGCGATTTCGATCACGAAAATAGAGAAAACTAAAAGGCGTAGGGCAACGATTTGGGTGTCGTCAGAAAGAGGAGAAAGAGAGCTTTAAAATGATATCCATCTTTCCATAGTTACGGCGACTTTTTCTCAAAGTCAGCAGCTCCATTCAGCAGAAAAAGTTGCCCTGTGTAATACAATGTAACTATGGGAAGATGGATATCATTTCAAAGCTCTCTTTCTCCTCTTTCTGACGACACCTAAATCGTCGCCCTGCGCCTTTCAGTTTTCTCTATTTTCGCGATCGAAATCGCGTCCGCTGCAATTTCAAAAATAGCGAAAACTAAAAGGCGTAGGGCGGCGGTTTATATATCATTGGAAAGAGGAGAACAAGAGCTTTAAAATGATATGCATCTTTCCATAGTTTCTGCACTGCTCGGAGTCCCTTTAAGGCTTAGTGACTTTTAACCTTTGGGACTTACTGAATCACACATTGTTGGCCCTGTTTGGTGAAATAAGCCTCTAAGAGTCAGCTTAAGAGATACAGTTCCAAATCATGTTTTTCATTCATTTCTTGAAATCATTGGTGATATCTTAAAAATCACACCTCATTTTTAAAAGTGACAAAAGGAAACCGAAAGCCCAATAGTGTAGTATGTTAAGACAGGATACAGTGTAATTAACGGTCTGTATATATACCCACAAGCAGCAACCACTGTATAGGCAGGTGGGGAGAATAAACCTGACCCCACCCAGGTTAAAAAGTCACTCTCTGTAGACAGGAAAGGGGTAACACCCCTTCACCAAGAGTGGGCTAGGCAATAAACTGAAATCAGGAACAGAGGCGCCTGTAACAGGATAAAATGCGTTGATTTGATCAATAATAATTTATTGGAATACTCCAAAAGTGCAACACGTTTTGCAGGTGCAGTCCTGCTTCGTCAGGCAAATAGTTGGAGCATAACAAACTAGATCAGGTTTATGGACAAGCCAAAGCGCCTCTCTCTGTCTTTCCAGAGGCGCTCAGCTTGTCCATCAACCTGATCCAGTATTTTATACTCCTCCTATTTTCCTGATGAAGCAGGAATGAACTTGCGAAACGTGTTGCACTTTTGGAGTATTTGACTAAATTATTGTGGTTCAAATCGACAGAGTTTGTGTTTACTGAATGGAGAGGTAAGTCCACCACTGCCTCCTCTTTTTACTCGTCTTTTAACGCATTTTATCCTGTTACTGGCGCCTCTGTTCCTGATTTCAATTCATTTTCAAAAGGCTACTACACCTCCTACTCAAAATGTATTTAAAGCTTTTTTTGTGCCTGATTCTTGCCTTAACTCTCTGCCAGAGGTTGCTTACCGAGCAAATGAGAATAATTCTATAATTACAAGGCGAGATATTAAAACACAACATGTGCTGATCTCTTCCGACACCTTAATGAAAGCATACAGACCATTAACTCTCCTCCAAATCAAGTTGAATTTTCATTTTCATTCATCCATCGGAAGGAAGACTTAATAAGATTGAAATGCATTTTCTCCTCCTTTTAATAATTTTCTGGTTGCACCTTTCAGAGATGAATTCTTTGTGAGGACGGCGGCGGCGGCGGCGTGCTCGGAGTAGAGCGCTGCCATCCGCATTGAAACGATGCGCGCTATTTCATGCCGTCTATCTGCATTAATCAAACTTGAATGGCTTATTTGCTCTTCCCATCCAGACTAGTGAAAACAGAGTCTTGCTTCCGTGAACACGCAAATTTGGCATCAAATGGAGGCGCGATTCAAGTAAAGTCAACATCTCTAAGCGCGTTAATCCGTGGGAGAAGTGTCATCTGTATGATAAAGAGGGGGCGGGGCATTGTCAGGCTCTGCGCTTAAAGAGCACCTGTGTTTAGTGCAGTCAGGTAGATGACAGCTGACAGATGCATCACCACACAAGCTGAATGTCTTAAAGTGGAATGACACTTTTGTTATAAAATGAACATGAATATACGCTATTAAAAAGGCACCAGTTGGGCATGGCACCAGGGCCGGTACTAGTAGCAGTGGGGCCCCAGGGCAAAATTAACTAGGGGGGCCCCCAGTAGACTCCCCCCAACTAAAAAGCGGCAGTAGGGACCCTTTGTTGCAGTCACATTTCTCCCAGGACTTCTGAGCCCATGAGCTCACACTCCATGGTTCTGCTGAAGACTCTGCAGGGTCCCTGGGGAGCAACAGTTAAGTTTGGGGGGAGACATCTTGGGGGCCCTACAGGCTCTGGGGCCTTGGGGCAATTGCCCCCTTTGCCTCTATGGTAGCACCGGCCCTGCATGGGACAGGTCACTTTAAAGTTAATGTGAACCTACAAAAAGAAAAAAAAATCAACCAGATACTTACGTAAAACGGGGGAAGACTGGGTCCTATAGAGCCTTTCAGCTCCTCTCCTGGTCCTCATATTCTCTTCCTGCCATGAAAGAGGCTGCGGAAGTCTTCGGGACCCTGAGTCCTCCCGAAGACAGGGCCGCTCCATCCCACGCACACGCAAGCGCCCCCTCTCGTGCAATCACGCATGCGCAGTACAGAGCTGCCCATCATCGTGAGCACTCAGGCTCCCAAAGACTTCTGAAGCCTCCCGCGGCGGGGGATAGTGATGAGCCTAATTACGATTACGCAAAATTTCACGAAATTACGTTTATTATGGCCGTAAACGAAATTTAGCGCATTTCACAAAATTACTCGAAATTTCGTGTCTATGGGGAATTTTGTAATTACAATAATTCTTTTGTATTTTCAATCGTTTTTTATAATTATGATCGTTTACGTTACACAAACAAACCAGAATTTCGGAAATTCATGCATCCTCTAAATTGTGTTCCAGTCCAGAGCCTCCTAATACATAAAAAGCAGCAGCAGGGACTTTTGCATTATCAGATATTGCAAGGCCCAACACCAAGTGTCTCAGCATGCATGACCACTAAATGCACTTTGACAAAGAGCACCTGTCTTAGAAGAGGCTGCAGATAGAGCCTCCTGATACATTTAAAGCGACAGCATGTGCAGGGGCCTTTGCATTATTAGTAATGGCAATCAGTAATTGCAATCAATGAGTGACTTTCCCGAGTTTAGTCATTACCTAAATGTGCATAATTACTATTGGAAACTAAATTACGTCCATTTTCATAACTAAAATAAGTTTGTGTCTACACAAAACATGAAATGATGACATTTCGCATTAAACACGAATTTACGTCGAAATGTGAAATTACGAACCCGAAATTTTGCTTATGTAATTCCGAATTACGGTTTGTATGGCAATTATGAAATTACGAATTCGTGTCGTAGCAGTAAAATTTGCGTCCATAATTAAGGAAACACGATATTTTTAAAATGTTGGCTCAACACTAGCGGGGGATCCAAGCGTTCGATGGAGGGGACCGAGAAGGCTCTATAGAACCCAGAGCATTCTCCTCTCCTTAGGTAAGTATATGGTTCATTTTTTTTTAGTTTTTTTTTGTAGGTTCACATTAATTCAGGCCCAACGCACACCAAAACCGCTAGCAGATCCGCAAAACGCTAGAGGTTTTTGGAGCTGATTTCAGAGCGATTCTAGGTATGATCAGAGAGGTTTTCTAAACATACCTAGCGGTTTTGGGTGCGTTTTTGTGTAGCAGATTACACATATTGTTACAGTAAAAGCTGTTACTGAACAGCTTCTGTAACAAAAACGCCTGGAAAACCGCTCTGAAGTAACATTTTTCAGAGCGGTTTGCGTTTTTCCTATACTTTATATTGAGGACGAAACGCTTCCGAAAACCGCAAACATACAGCAGGAGGCACGTTTGCGGCTGGGCAAAAACCTCAAACCGCCGGTGCGCACCATACCATTGCAATACATTAGCCAAGCGTTTTTACAGGCGGATGCGGCCGGCGGATCGCTCCAAATACCGCTCGGTGTGCACTAGGCCTACGTCAATGAAAGGGAAAGAAGCCTGTAAGAATGCCAGGTATGTTTTGGGAGAAGCAGGCGAAATGTGTGCCGGCCCTCAGCTGCTAACTTGGGCTCTGGTCAGCTAAAGGTGCTCATTTGGATTTTGCGGAAATGAAATTTCCACATTTCCGATCGGAAATTGGGAGGTCTGATCGGAAATCAGAAATGGATATTGGAGTTCAGTGGAAATACTGCATTACCACAACTCGGTAATTTTAATCCAATCACAGAACTTGGAAGCACTGGACCAATCAGAGAATGCAAAGTCAATTCAGAAGTATTTGGCCAATCAGAGAATGAAAAAAATGCCCCCCCCCCCCCCCCCCCCCCCCCCAAAAAAAAAATAAAAAATAAAAAATAGGAAATCGGAAAAACTGAAATCTGCAGAATCAGTATTTGGCATCTTTGGCATCTCCAATATAGTGTTTTTTGGGGGGGGGGTCATTTTTTGCTTTCTCTGATGCAAAAAAATGGCAAATACAATACTACTCGGAAATCAGAAAAGCAGAAATCAGTAAAACGGAAAGTCGCAAAATCGGAAATTGGCATTGGCTGGAAATTGGGATTTCCGCGGAGTCAGAAATGGCCAATTCCGACGATCCCTAATCAGCACTTTTCAGAATTTCCAATCATCGCATAGCGCTAGCGTTCACCTCGATGACACAACAGGAGTCTCCACACATTCCTAATTCTACAGAACAATTAGTTTCTCCTTCTATTACATTAATTTGTTTATTTATTTATTTTTTGCAGAAATATTAAAAGAACTTCTTGAAAGTTTTACACCCTCCAGCAGCCATGCCAAGAACTACATCATGGCCCATTAAGTTTCCAGAGTGCTTTTAATTAAAAAATGTTGCTAAGCAGGAGTAATTGGCTGCTCGTATATCTGCTACTCTGCATGTGGAGACCAAAACTCCTTTGTCAGGTTCATAATAATAAAATGGATCCTCGGGGGAAGAGGAGGGGGGTTTGCTGCTATATAGCCATTGTTATCCCAAAAGGCGCTGATGACGAGGCTTATCCCAAAAGTACCTTCCATTCATTGCTTAAACATGTTTAACCCCTAAAACAACAACAAGAAGGAAAAAAATCCTGAGCTGCTGAATTTAATGTTCACTGTATTTGTATTGTATATTTCTGGACCATAGTAAGCATCTAGATTTAGAGGACAGGAAAAAATATACTATACCTGGTGCGTCCATGGTGCAGGGGTGTCTTCTGGATCTTCTCCCCAATTATTATGTTCCCCTTGTACCTCTTGTGTCCTCCTTGTGTACTCCTCCGTCCCCATGTCCCCTTCTCGCTCCCCCTCCTGTGTCCTCTTCTTTTGTCATCTTTTGCCCTACAGTGTTCTTCCCTGTCCCCCTGTGTCAGTGTTGCCAACCGCCCGTAAATTTACGGGCAGTCCGTAATTTTTTATGCAAATTAAGCTGCCAGTGAATTCCGTAAGGAATTCAGCAGCGTCCGTAAAAGAACGGCCGATTGGCCGCCCGACCTGTTTCAGGAGGACAGCGGCGCAGTGGAGGAAGAGCTGTTGGCAGCGGTGGAGAAGGGGAGCAATCTCCCCCCCCCTTCTCTCACCTTAGTGCTCTCCCTCCCTCGCTGACTGTCCCCCTCCAAGTGCGGACTCCGGAGTGGCGCTTGGCAGCGGGCGGGACTTACCTTCCGTCTCGCTCCTGCGCCGGAAGTTCTGCTGCTCTGGTCTGGACCAGACCGGAGTAGCGGCAGGCAGATCATCCTGCGCCGGCGACGAGAGAAGACGCAGGTAAGTTCCGCTCACTGCCGCCTGCCACTGCGCTACATCTACTGGGGACATATACCTCTGGCTACATCTACTGGGCACATATACCTCTGGCTACATCTACTGGGGACATATACCTCTGGCTACATCTACTGGGCACATATATCCCTGGCTACATCTACTGGGCACATATAACCCTGGCTACATCTACTGGGCACATATACCTCTGGCTACATCTACTGGGCACATATAACCCTGGATACATCTACTGGGCACATATACCTCTGGCTACATCTACTGGGCACATATACCTCTGGCTACATCTACTGGGCACATATAACCCTGGATACATCTACTGGGCACATATACCTCTGGCTACATCTACTGGGCACATATAACCCTGGATACATCTACTGGGCACATATACCCAGAGCCGGGACAAGGTCCTCCAGCACCCAAGGCTGAGACACCAAAGTGCGCCCCTCCATCCCTGCCACCCCAGCCGTCACACACTGATTGCTATTAGACTAAGAGGTGCCACAGGGCCCACAACCTCCCCAACACCTTAATATCTAGTTATCTGGCTTGCAGTCACTGCTATGTATCCCCTTTTCTTATTTCTTTCTGCTTCAAACACAATTAGGAATGACAGCTGAATGAATTGTGCGCCCCCTCCTATACTGCGCCCTGAGGCTGGAGCCTCTCCAGCCTATGCCTCGGCCCGGCCCTGCATATACCTCTGGCTACATCTACTGGGCACATATAACCCTGGCTACATCTACTGGGCACATATACATCTGGCTACATCTACTGGGCACATATACCCCCTGGCTACATCTACTGGACACATATAACCCTGGCTACATCTACTGGGCACATATAACCCTGGCTACATCTACTGGGCACATATACCCCCTGGCTACATCTACTGGGCACATATACCTCTGGCTACATCTACTGGGGACATATACCTCTGGCTACATCTACTGGGCACATATAACCCTGGCTACATCTACTGGGCACAATATACCTCTGGCTACATCTACTGGGCACATATACCTCTGGCTACATCTACTGGGCACATATAACCCTGAATACATCTACTGAGCACATATACCTCTGGCTACATCTACTGGGCACATATAACCCTGGATACATCTACTAGGCACATATACCTCTGGCTACATCTACTGGGCACATATACCTCTGGCTACATCTACTGGGCACATATACCTCTGGCTACATCTACTGGGCACATATACCTCTGGCTACATCTACTGGGCACATATAACCCTGAATACATCTACTGAGCACATATACCTCTGGCTACATCTACTGGGCACATATAACCCTGGATACATCTACTAGGCACATATACCTCTGGCTACATCTACTGGGCACATATACCTCTGGCTACATCTACTGGGCACATATAACCCTGGCTACATCTACTGGGCACATATAACCCTGGCTACATCTACTGGGCACATATAAACCTGGCTACATATACTGGGCACATATACCCCTGCCTACATATACTGGGGACATATACCTCTGGCTACATATACTGGGCTCATATATCTGCTGGCTACATATACTGAGGACACTGGCTGTTTGCCATTATGTGCATTTACTGGTGAAAAGCTGTCTCTTATTATGTGCATTTACTGGTGAAATGCTGTCTCTTATGTGCATTTACTGGTGCAAAGCTGTCTCTTATTATGTGCATTTACTGGTGAAAAGCTGTCTCTTATGTTCATTTACTGGTGAAAAGCTGTCTCTCATTACGTGCATTTACTGGTGAAAGGCTGTCTCTCATTACGTGCATTTACTGGTGAAAAGCTGTCTCTCATTACGTGCATTCACTGGTGAAAAGCTGTCTGTCATTGCGTGCATTTACTGGTGAAAGGCGGTCTCTTATGTGCATTTATTGGTGAAAAGCTGTCTGTCATTACGTGCATTTACTGGTGAAACGCTGTCTCTCATTATGTGTATTTACTTGCCATGCCCACTTTAGTCGCTGCAAATTTCCTCGAACATGTTGCCCCCTACCCATTTGACTGCCCCCTCATATGTGCCAGTCTAGAACCGGCCCTGTACCCCTGCCTACATATACTGGGCACATATACCCCTGGCTACCTGTTCTGGGGACATCTATACCCCTGGCCACCTATTCTGGGGACACCTATAGACCCGGGGCTACCTATTTTTGGGGAACCACTGCTGTCAGATAAAATGTATTTTGGGGAACTGCTGCCAGATTATGTGTATGTTGGGGGAATCGCTGCTGCCAGATTACATCTATTTTGGAGGAACCACTGCCATATTATCTGTATTTTGGAAGAACCTCTGCCAGATTACGTGGATTTTTGGTGAAATGCTGTAAGATTACATGTATTTTGGGGGAAGGGGGGGAAACACTATGGCAGAGCTCAAACTTCCCTGGCAGACCTTTCACAGCAATATTAAAATCATGTATATTTGGCTCCACACATGACCACGCCCACATTCTGTTGCGTGGCCACGCCCATTTTTTCACCGCGACGCGCTTGTATGGGGAAGCGGGCAGAGGGGGGAGCGCTAGCGGAGGGGGTGGGGGGAATTTCCGACCCCCCCCCCGCGATCGGGGCATGCTCCCCCCTTATGCCTGCGACCCCATAGGGCCCCCAAAAGCGGGATGTTCTGGGAGTTCGGGGTTCGGGGTTCGGCCCGAACATCCTGAACATCGCGGCCATGTTCGGCGAACGTTCCCGAACATCCAGGTGTTCGCCCAACACTAGACGCAGGGCATGCATTTTCAGCCTAATAGAGGTGGTGCATGCCTGAGCAATTAACCAGTCTTTTGCAGCATGTTTTTAGGGATGAGCAACCCCCCTTTTCCTAATTTTGCTAGTATGTAACTACCAGGTTAGCTGCTTCCAGCCCGTACTTCTGAGTTTCTTGTTTGCATGGTAAGTAATAGTAGTTATGCATATGTTTTGCATCTGATTGAATGTGAATTGTGCAGATAGCTTATTAGAGGTGCTGCACATGTGAGCTGTTGGTCATGACAGATGCAGCCTGTTGTGGTATGCACTAGCTCTCTCCTGGCTCTCTCCTCGCTGTCCATTAAAATGTAAGTTACACATTTTTGCTTAGCTGCTCCCAGGGTTATACATATGTTGTTTTTAACTTGCGTTAGGTCACTTGCCCGGAGGTTTACCTCACCGTGGTGTAAGTGTCCAGTATATTATACTTCGCATGCAAATTATAGTGGAATCCAAAGTTCCTCCATAGCATAATAAATGTAGCATTTGTTTTGGACGCAGAGCATGCATTTTCAGCCTAATAGAGGTGGTGCATGCCTGAACGATTAACCATTCAATTGCAACATGTGTTTAGGGATGCGCAACCCCCCCTTTTCCTAATACCCCTCCAAAAACATGCTGCAAAACTTGTTACAATGTTACCTCTGTCCTTGTACCAGGCTAAGTACCAGACCACAATCGTTATATGCTCCATATTTATTGCCTGAGGAAGTGGGATATACAGTACCCACGAAACGCGTTGCACCTTGTTCGGAGTATGTAAATAAACTAATTTTGTTGCTTGAACCAGCAATTTTTGTATGTCTGCTTTGGAGGGTTAAGTCCACCACTACCTTCTTCATTTTAATCCTTTTAAGAGATTCTTTTTACTCTTTTGGCGCCTCTATACTACCAAATACAGAAAGACAGTCATGGATTTGAGGTAAGAGTGTACAGGGGTCAAGAGCTGAAAAATAGATTTGGGTGTCATCATCAGTATAGAGATTATATTGAAAACCAAAAGGGCTTATTAATTGTCCCAGGCCATGCGTGCAAATGGATACAATATATGAAACTCGCTTAAAGGGATACTGTAGGGGGTCGGGGGAAAATGAGTTGAACTTACCCAGGGCTTCTAATGGCCCCCCGCAGACATCCTGTACCCACGCAGCCACTCACTGATGCTCCGGCCCCGCCTCCAGTTCACTTCTGGAATTTCAGACTTTAAAGTCTGAAAATCACTGCGCCTGCACAGCTGCATCCTCGCTCCCGCTGATGTCACCAGTAGTGTATAGCACAAGTCCAGTATGGTCTGTGCCTGCGCAGTACGCTCCTGGTGCCATCAGCAGGAGCGAGGACACGGCAATGCAGGCGCAGTGGTTTTCTGACTTTAAAGTTTGAAATTCCAGAAGTGAACCGGAGGCGGGGCCGGAGCATCGGTGAGTGACTGCGCCAACACAGGATGTCTGCGGGGGACCATTAGAAGCCCCGGGGAAGTTCAACTCATTTTCCCCTGACCCCCCTACAGTGTCCCTTTAAAGCGGACCTGAACTCAGAACTTCTTCTCTGCTCTAAAAGGTACGCAGTAGCATAATAACCTTAGACACCTATAGAAATATCGGCATTGAGCTGTTATTTGGGCACACGATAAATAGCAGGCACTGATACAGCGCCTGTTAGGTATTGGGCACTGCAGACACCCTTATTACGGCTCAATGTCGATATTTCTATGGGCGACCATGACTGACCCAAGAAAATACTTTTTTTTTCTTGCGGCGGCATTAGCAGTCCATACAGGGTTTAGGTTAGGCATCAAGTAGGTGGTTTGTGGGGGTATTTTAGGGTTAGGCATCAGGTAGGAAGTTTGCGTTGGAGGGGTTAGGTGTCAGGGAGGTAGTTTTTGTGAGGGAGATTAGGGTTAGGCATCAGGTAGGTAGTTTGAGTGGGAGGGGTTAGGTGTCAGGGAGGTAGTTTGTGTGAGGGGGATTAGGGTTAGGCATCAGGTAGGTAGTTTGAGCGGGAGGGGTTAGGTGTCAGGGAGGTAGTTTGTGTGAGGGGGGTTAGGGTTTGGCATCAGGTAGGTAGTTTGTGTGGGGGGCGGGGTTTTAGGGTAAGGCGTCAGGTAGGCAGTTTATGAGGAGGGCGAGGGAGGTTAGGGTTGGGCATCAGGGGGAGGGTTCTGTGTAAGAGTAGGGTTAGGTTTAGCCATAGTAATATTTCAATATTTACTATCGATATTTTACACTTTAATAGCAAAATATCAGTATTAAATACCGATGTTTTACTTTCGGCATGACTCGACACCCATATTTCCGTGCTCCTTTTTTCAACAGACGCATCCAGAGGCTTCCCGGATCCCAACGCAGGGTCCCTCTAAACCTATTTGACATGGCACAAGTTTATTAGGTTGCTTGTAACTGCAAGTGTCCATGGAGGAGTGCAGCAAGACTGAGCATGTGCAAGTAATGTCTGGGCATGCCCAGTAGAATGAAGTGCACCTGCACAGAGAAAAAAGCAGGGAACTGGGAGCTTGGTTCTACTGGGCCTGTGCGGTCCTTACTCATGCAGGCCCAGTCCAGAAAGGCTCACTATGGCCAGAAGAGTGGCCAAAAGATGAAACGTGACCATCCACACACTTCCTACTACTCTCTTCCCCTTTCGAAAGTAGACACCTGAGGGCCTCTTGTTCTTCTCCCTGCATTCCCTACTTGTTATGGCTGTGCTCAGCACAGCACAAAACACCTTACATTGCAGCAAAAACTGAGCCAGTAACTGTAAGTATGAATGATAAAATATTTATTATCAATTAGTGCAAAAATATACAAGTGAGCAATGGCAAACCCCCAAAGTGAAACCAGCATAAGACTTAGCAATACTAATGACACCTAACTAAGTAACTCTAACTGACCAACTATACCAGCTCTGGGGAAACTACAGGCTACATCCGGTCCGTATCCGGTCCGTATGCGCTGTGAATCCGGCCCGCTGCTGGATGGCTCTCCTTCTTCCCTCTCTGCAGAGTTTTGAGTGCGCGTTAAGGAGAAGATTAACTCACCCATTCAAGCATCGGATCTCCATGGCCTCAGCGGTGACATGACATACTGTCAGTATATGCCAGTGTGTGGCATGTACTGACGGCATGTCACATGACTTTGGCCGGAATAATGTGCGAGCAACTCTGGCTACTGTGCAGGCACAGATCGTACTTGCATCTGCGCAGCAGGGCCAGGTGCGGGGCTTTTTTGACAAGCCCTTATCGAATATGCTCAGAGAGTCCCAGCACTGGAACAGCAAGATCGAGGAGGAGGGACTTTTCTCTGCTCAGGTAAGTATCCATCTTTGCCCTTTTTCCCCCTCACATGTACCCTTTAAAGGGACACTTAAGTCTCTGAAAAAAAATGAGTTTTACTCACCTGGGGCTTCCAGCAGCCTCCTGCAGCTGTATCGTGCCCACGCCGACTCCATCAGATGCTCCTGGTCCCGCCAGCAGCCACTTCCGGTTTCGGTATCAGGAGCCGACAGGCCGGGAACGCGAGTGATTCTTCACATTCCCATTTACAATAGTGCCCTCTATGCTGCTATATGCTATAGCAGTATAGAGGGCGCTATTAAAGCCGGAAACGTTAAGCATCTCTCGCGTTCCCGGCCTGTCGGCTCCTGTCACCGAAACCGGAAGTGGCTGCTGGTGGGACCAGGAGCATCTGATGGAGTCTACATGGGCACGATACAGCTGCAGGAGGCTGCTGGAAGCCCCAGGTGAGTAAAACTCATTTTTTTTAAGGAACTTAAGTGTCCCTTTAAGAATGCAATTTTTTTTTTCTGTTATGATTAATTTTAAACCTCGATAAAGTGCCACAGCTGTGGAAAAAAAGGCCATTTTTAATCATAACGTATTTGCGTCTTTTCCGTTCTACGTTAATAAGTAGGTAAGATAATGGTGGGCACTTGAAATCCGATGCATCACAATAGATTCATGAAGGAAGAGAGAGAAGTAAACAGATTAGGGGTCGCCGTGACGGCAGACATTAGAAGAATGAGGACTGTCGTGGTTTCTCGGGCATGACGGAGTGGCAGTCTTATTTGTGATGCGTTTACCGAGGCTATAGAGACGGGAGGGCTAATTAAGCTCAGAAATATGACGGGGAAGGGCTGGTAGAGCCGCGGCTGCAATCGTCTGTCTTGTTAATTCTTTATGATCGGTCTGCAGCCATATGTCACATGCTGTACGCGGGCAGGGCCCCCTCCTGGTGGAATGCAGGGGTCGTATTTATCAGCCGTTCAGGAGGATGGACCCCCGATGTTGATAAATGGCTCCCGTATCTTCTAGAAGATGTTTTTCTTTGTTTTTATCATAACATGAAGGTCTTCTCCATGATTCATCCACAACACAGCTAATACCAATCCTGATGCAATACTGATACCAATGCGATACAGCCTGTTCCTCCTATGCTAGGTACACATGATGAGATTTTCTGGCAGATTTACCGCCATATTTCCAACATGTCACAAAATCTGATTTATGATCGATTTTCCATAGAAGTGCATGGAAAAAAAATTGGAAAACTATCAGGCATGGGACATGCTGAAAATAATCGATCTGACACTAAATCTGCCAGAAAATCTCATTGTGTATACCTAGCTTTGTTCTCCCTAATGCTCCATCCCGCTTGGACTATTGCAATTCCCTTTGTCAGGCCTCCTCTCAAACTCTCAATTCCCCTCCTTCAATTGGTAATGAATGCAGCAGCTAGGCATGGTCGAAAATGCCGATTACCTAGAAATTCCAATTTCCGCCAATGCCGATAACAGATTCTGTAGATTTCCGATTTCTGAGGCGCCTCCTTTTGTTTTGTTTTTTTTTTGCAGTTTTTGCATTCTCTGATTGGCCTAATCATTTTGAGTTGACTCTGCATTCTGTGATTGGTCCAATGCTTCCGAGTTCTGTGATTGGGCTAAAATTACAGAGTTGCGGTAATGCAGTATTTCCGCAGAAATCCGATCTACATTTTCTGATTTCTGAGTTAGAAACTGTCAACTCTTCTCACCACAGTGCCTCTAGTATAACTCCCCTCTGTAAAGCCCTCGTCTGGCTCCCCATTCACTTCAGGATCAACTTCAAAATGCTGTGCTTGGCCTACAAATCGGTGCACAGGACCTGCCTGACCTACATCTCCGATCTTGACAGTTTCATGTCTGCTTTGGGGAGGTGAGTCCACCACCACCGCCTCCACAGCAATTTTAAAACTTTTAGCAAATGTTATCCTGTTGGCGCCTCTGTTCACCGTCTACGATTTGCATGATCTTGTTTTGTTGTGAGTTTCCTGTATGTCCTACCTTGTATGTTAATCCATTTATCTATTGTGCAACGCTGCATAATATGTTGACACTTTATAAATAAATAAATAATAATAATAATAATAATATAATAATGCACCTAGCTTCTTCCAGGTATGTAAAGCCTGTCTGCAGTTTTTTGTACCAACTCTCCTCCCTGACTCCCCCTTCCCAGTCCCCTCCCACCTAGAAAGCCTGGAAACCCTGAACAAGATCTTCCAGAGAGGGAAAAAAGCAGGTGATGATCGCAACCAGCTAATTACGATTACACAAAATTTCACATACATTTTTGCAATTACTCCTATACGTAATTACAAACGCATGAATTTACGCGTAATTTCCTACCAACTTTACCCCAATACATGCTATTGCTTCCAAAATTGCTACATATGTTAAAGGGGAACTTCAGCCTAAACAAACATACTGTCGTTAAGTTACATTAGTTATGTTAATTAGAATAGATAGGTAATATAATCTCTTACCCACCCCGTTTTTAAAGAACAGGCAAATGTTTGTGATTCATGGGGGCTACCATCTTTGCCATGGGGGCAGCTATCTTTTTGGTTGAAAGGAGGTGACAGGGAGCAGGAGACACAGTTCCAGCTGTCCTGTGTCCTGATCACCCCTCCCAGCTGCACGTTTTAGGCTTCAAATGTCAAATTCAAAATGTAAAAAAAAAAAAAAATTGCACCAAAACAGCAGAACAAGAACAACAAGATCAGAAATCTCATCATGCTTTGCACAGCATTAGGGGGAAAATGCCCGGGCAGTTTTTTTCTGTGTAGCTAAAAATGAGGCTTGTATAAGAGAAAAAAAGTGCTGATGCTGTGAAACTGTTAAAGAAACACCAAGCCTTTCCAGTGCTGCTGAGTCAATTTTTAGTCTGGAGGTTCACTTTAAGGAGAGTAGCGGGTACAAGTCAAAAAAAAGAAAATACATTTTTTAAAAAGGCCTTGTAGTTTTTGAGAAAATCAATTTTAAAGAGACACTGTAACATCAAAAAGATCCCCTGGGGGGTACTCCCCTCGGGAGGGGGAAGCCTCAGGGTCCCAATGAGGCTCCCCACACCTTCCTCTGTCCCACGGGGGTCTCGCTGCAGCCCTCTGAACAGCGGCCCGACAGGTCCGACAGCTTGTTCAATATTTACCTTTCCAGGCTCCAGCGGGGGCGCTGTTGTGGCTTTCGGCTCCGAAGTAGACGGAAATACCCGATCTTAATCGGATCCGCTCTACTGCGCAGGTGCTGGAGACTTGCGCCTGCGCAGTAGAGCAGACCCGATGGTGCCTGCGCAGGAGCCAGGAAGGTAAATATTTACATTGCCGCTGTTCGGAGGACTGTAGCAAGACCCCCGAAGGACGGAGGATGGCGTGGGAAGCCTCATTGGGACCCTGAGGCTTCCCTCTCCCAAGGTGAGTACTCCCCAGGGGAACTTTTTGATGTTACAGGTTTTCTTTAAAGAGAATCTGTACTGTCCAATTTGTACTAT